>NC_057799.1:294678578-294681687 GCF_018294505.1 Triticum aestivum
GAATGTATTTGTGGGAATATGTGTCGATGACATCTCAAACAAAATTTTGCATGCAATGTGTGTGAAATGGAGGCCTATCCATATCATATATAGAGGGTCGGGCGATCCACAAGAAGAGAGGGAGGGGTCATAGATATCAATAGAGTCGAAGAGAGGATCAAGTGGGTGGGTGCGAGATCGATGAAGAGAGCCATCGAAATTGTGTGTGTGTGTGCAAGTCAAAGATATAGGGCGACTGACCTAGCTACCGGAACGTCAGAGGGCACAGGTCAAGTTTGTGTGTGGTAGGGAGACATGACTAGAGCGCTCGATGTATCGGTGTGTGTGTGTGTGGGAGGGGGTGGAGGGAGGGGTAGGCAGAGGCCTAACTATAGAGGTAGAACGACTCGTATATGTGTTGAGAAGCAGAGACCCAGCTATGTCTTGAGGGAGATCGGTCGACATCCATACATAACTGAAGGACGGGAAATAGGATGGGACAGAGAGAGAGAGAGAGGAGAGAGAGAGGGAGGGAGAGGGGTAGAGTGCTGGATGGATGATGGAGTTGCTTCTCGAAGATGGTGGGAGAGGCCTACTAGACAAACTGAGGGTGGAACTGCAATATTATCAATAAGAGTGGGGATGTGTTTCTGTGTGTGCCTGTGCGTGATAGATCTATCGGGACACATCCATGGATGATGAAGGGGAACCATGTGTTTGGTAAGCAAACCTAACTAGATCGGTAGATCATTGTTGTTTGTCGGAGGAAGGGAGAGACATAACTAATGAGGTAGATCGATCGATGCATGGGGAAAAATGAGTTATAAGGACCTAGCTAGCTATATGTATAGCGGGAGATCGGTCGGTGTACGTCCATTTTTTAGAGGCAAATAAGGCCCGACGAGACAGATAGACAGAGAGAATGGAGCTAGGAGGTGGTGCGAGAGGCCCAGCTACTAGCTAGATAGGGGGAGGAGTGTGCGGTTGTGAGATTGATGAAAAGAGGGGTGAGAGTTTACACGTGTGTGGGACTGTATGAGAGACACGAGGCAAGGACACATAAAGGAGGACATTGAAGGTGCGTGTGTATGTTGTAGGCAGACATCGCTGGAGAGGTTTACCGATCGGTGTCTGTCGGAAAGGAGTTGTGGAGACTGTGGGAGAATGACCTAAAGAAAAAAAAAATGAATGTGCGCGATGGATAGAATGCTGAGGGAGGGGGAGGGCGAGGAGGGCGTGTGCATGCACGAGAGAAATTTAGTGGTAGCAACAAAGGTTAGAGGCTTGTGTGGGTGTAAGAGACTAACAAAGATCATAATTTGATATTAAAGTGGATTCATATATTTGAATAGGAGATCATAGTGTTTTAAACATATGCATGCATGAATATAGCGGTGATACGCGTGTTGTGGTTTTGCACATGTTATACCATAATGTGATAATGCATGGCGTTTGCAACTCATAGCTAAATGTCGAACAATCTAAACCATACTATACATCGAACAATCTCACATTTTATTTGAATTTGTGATAATGTGTGGCATTTGCAGCTTACAAATAAATATCGAACAATCTAAACAATACTATATATCGAACATTCTCACATTTTATTTGAATTTGTGGTAATGTGTGGCGTTTGCAACTCACATCTAAATACTTGTAGGCGTAGGGGGCGGGGCACCATACATAATGTGATAAACACATTATACATATGAGACATGGTTTAGTTTATGAAGATCTAGCTAGAGCTTGAAACGTACTATGATTTGAAATCAACATAAAGTGGATTAAAAAAATCGAGTTCGAGTTCATATAGTATACATAGTTCATATGTAACTCGAGACTAATCATGTGGTGTGCTGTGAAGATAATACACAAACGATGGTTCTTGACAATAATGACGATTGTAGATCTTATTAAAATAGAGAAACGAATGCAAATGCTTTGACTTCACAACAATCATTATTTTAGATCTTATTCAAATAGAGAAACGAATTCAAATTTAGTTCATATTGAAGCGGTAGTATATACGTTTGGAATGCACTAAATCGTTCATTTGAGTACTAGGTTGCATGCATTATACATGTAGCGAAATATTTTAATTGAACATAACATGAATTCAAAGTTTTGAATGACATTTGTAGTGCGAATTGATTTGGTACAGTACACGTTAGGCTTGTCCGGAAATTTCAACCCGTGCCTTGTTAGCCCGAAATATTTAAGATATATCTTTGTCTCGTTGTGCTCCGACAACTCCCTCCATCTCAACCCGCGCCTTGCTATTCCAAAATTACAACGCACGCGGAAACTCCCACCTCCTGTGAAATCCCGACACGCGAAATGCCCGTGATACCCCTGAACCGAAAGAACCGCCTCAAATCGGTGGGGGTATTTTCGTAACTTACCCCACATTTCGGACAAGCGCGTCCCTAAGCCATGGTTCCCCACTCCCATCCCATCCACCCACCCATTCGTACACCGAGGCCGGGAAAACCCGCGAAGCCCCACACCCTCCTCCGTCCGCCACCTAGCCGGAGCCTCTTCCCCGACAACATCGTCCATAGCAACACCTCGACGTCCCTCATCCACCGTACCGGATGAGGATCCGTCGTCGATCTGGTCGTCCCGCCGATTCAGCCACCCATCCTCCACCTCCAAGGAGCTGCCCCGACGTTCCCCTCGTCTTTCGCGTCACCTCATTCCCACACCTCCGTCTTCACCTGCACCATCGGAAGAGCATCATCATCACCCTTTCCTCGGATGAAGCTGCGGCCTAATCGGCACCACCAAAGAGGTTGTACACTAATCGCCGCATTTTCTTCTTGATTCGATCTCACGGTGTTGCCGGCGCTCGGTCCCGAGCTGACACGGCGCGACTCCATCCACGGCGGCGTCGCCGGCCACTTCCTCCACGACATCGCTCCCTTGGCAGCGACGTCCACATCAGTAGGAGCTGCTGCTGCTTTAGCTCTCACTCACACTGCTGCTCTGCTATTGATCTCGGTCCCCTGCCTGGTCTGCTCTTGCTCTTGCTCTTGCTCGAACTGCTGCTCTTGCTCTTGCTCTTGCGTGCGATGCTGCTCCGATTTAGCTACACTTCAGTTGACTGAATCGACTTTTGGGTCAGTTG
>NC_057799.1:294682018-294727329 GCF_018294505.1 Triticum aestivum
AGCGGGGAGGGGGCTCGCCGGAGAGGTACCCTACTATCTATCTTAGGGTTCAGGGTGGGGGCGGTGGTCGCCGGCGGTGGTGGGGCGGTGGCGTGGGGATCGCCGGAGAAAAGCTCAGCACGAGGGGGCCTAGAGGGATGGCCGGGGCGCCGGCGGACCGGCGGTGGGGAGTGTTTTCGGGGCGGGCGGGGCGACGCACCGCCGGTCGCGGGCGGCGGGGGGCGGCTGTTTGGCCGGTGGTGGCTGGCGGCTCAGAGGGGTGGAGGTTGAAGATGAACTGCAGGCCCTTGATCTCATATCCAACGACTGCAAAATCGACTGACCAGAGATGAAAAAGTCAGTCGACTGACGTGTAGCCTCACCTCTAGTGCATTTAGTTTTGATAGTAAAATTCAGTTTCGAGAGCAAAATTCAGTTTCGACAGTTAAGTTCAGTTTCGACAGTTAAATTCAGTTTCGACAGTTAAGTTCAGAGATGAGCGGCTGATGTATACATCTAGCACTTTGTGGTTATGTGTTTTACGTCATCTATTGGAGATGATATTAGAATTCCACTCTAGTTAACGTTGTCTCTCTTGTCCTGCTTCAGCTTCGGCGTCGTACAACTCACCGGAGCTGCTCCAACGACGAAACCCTCCATCACAGCGGAGAAGTACCTCAGGCTCCATCTCCAGACTCCTAAGATCTTCTTCCCCTCCTCCGACAGCCAAGTCAGCCGGAGCATCCTCACCAGCTAACCCAATCACACTAAGATTGACATGGCTTCGCCAAAGAGGTTGTACACTTCTTGTGGTTTGACTTAATCTCACCATGCTTCTTTGCATCGTGTGATCTTCCAATTATTGAGAACCAAACACCTAGATTGGCAGAATCCTGTGTTTTTAAATTCTCTGTTTTGCATGTGCATTCCTATCCTATTCCTGTCTATTTCCTATCCCTGCATTGTTAGAATCCTCAAATTCAAACAAGCCCTTACACAATTACTTCTATTACAGATATGTGTCAAAGAGAACCTTGTGTGGTTTGTCCTGCTCCTGCGGTGCTGTGTTCCACCCCAGCTCAGCTGCTCCAATGACGGAAGGGTTCACCACAGCAGGGATCCGCTCTCCAGACTGTCTTTCGCCGCCTCAGATCTTCTTCCCCGCCGCCGGCAGCCATGACAACTGCATTACCATCATCAGCTGAGCAGATGACCTTGAGGACTACACGGGTCCGCAAGAGAGGTCACACTCTTCCGTGTCTGCTTACGTTATGCATCGCTTAATATGATGACATGCTACTTTATCGTCGTGTTCTCCTATTAGACTCCGAGTCAGGTCCAAACTTATGCTGAAACTTGAGTTTTTAAATGGTTGTGGTGTACATATTGGGCCAACAATCAGTACTATCTGTCTACTATCTGGTTAATCTCGGGTGTCTACTATGAGTTTCATGTTGGGTGCAAACAAACATTAAAGGAGCCATTATTTGTATTTTTTAACTAAAGCTATTATCTGCCTGCTATCATTGGTTTTGGGTCTATCCACAGTTAGCTACCTTCACTCTGGATTTGTGCATGCACTCCTTACATAATCTCACTATGTTTTATTCCTATGCATGTCAGTTATTGTACACAATGGAACTGAACATGTAGAGCAAAAGAGACGAGCCTTGCGTGGCAATAAAATTTCATGTAGACGTCGCTCCATGGTGGGCGCAAAGGCAGCCCCCCTCCACCCATTTCGGATCGTAATCAAGAGGAAGATAACTGTTCTGAGGGGGATTCAGAAGCAGAAGACCACTCCTATTTACCCCATGAGGTCTTCGCTCTAACTTGGCATGCTGATGTTGGTAATATCATGCATATGGTGCCTTGCATTGCTTACTGTATACATCAAAGATGTCATCTGCTTAGTTTAGTCATGCTTTGTGTCAATGCCATCTGTTTAGTTTCTTTATCGTAGATGTGAATCATGCAATGCCATCTTGTTTAGCCAGGCATCATTTATGTGAATTTTGCAATGCCACCCTGGTTAGCCAGTCATCTTATATGTGAATTATATCATGACATCATTTTTTATTACGTGTTAAATTTGTCAACAATTTTAGTACATTCAATTACTCTTCCTGTGCATCAGCCATTCGGCACGGTCATGGAAAAAATCTGGAGTGGAAACAAGGTCTTCAGAGCAGACAATGCTATCTGACGAAGCGCATGTCTTGCTGGTTACAGATAGCTCCTCAGAGGAGGATTCAGAGACAGATGACCAGTCCTATCCCCCCCGAGGTGCATGCTCTAACTTGGCAGGGTTATGTTGCTCATATCGTGCGTATGGTATCTTGCATTGCTATGTCATTTGCTTAGTTTAGACATGATTTGTGTGAATGCCACCTGTTTAGTGTGTAATTACCATATATGTGAATTATGCAATGCCATCTTGTTGCAAGACATTATATATGTGAATTATGCAATGCTATCTTGTTGCAAGGCATTATATATGTGAATTACGCAATGACATGCTGTTTAGCCAAGCGTCATATATGTGAATTATATCATGCCGTCCTTTTTTTGTATTTCTCATTGCTTTTGTCGACAATGTTTGTACATTCAACTGCTCTTCCTGTGCATCAGCCATTTGAATTGGTGATGGAGAAATCTGGAGTGAAAACAAGGTCTTTAGAGCAGACAATGCTACCTGCTGAAGCAGATATCTTGCTGGTTACATATAGCTCTTCAGAGGAGGATTCAGAGGCAGATGACCAGTCCTATTATCCCCCTGAGGTGTATGCTCAAACTTGGCAGGGTTATATTACTCATATTATGCATATGTTGTATTGCAATGCTTAGTTTTTACATCATATACACGATATTGAATGCCATCTCCTTAGTTGACACATCATATATGCGATTGCCCTTTGCTCACTTCCTTAGTATATAAATCATATATTTGAATTATATCATGCCATGATGTTTACATAGACAACATGTATCTGAATTATGGCATGCCAACCCATTTTCTAAAGACATAATATAATTATATCATCTCATCCTGTTTACATAGTCATCATATTTTGAATTATGTCATTCTATCCGTGAATTATATCATGTCATCATGTTTCCATCGACGGCATGTTTGTGATTTATGGCATGCCAACCACTTTAATAGACACATCGTATAGTTATATCATGTCATCCTGTTTACATAGTCATCATATTTTGAAGTATATCATTCTATCCTATTTAGTTAGCCATCATACATGTGAAATTGTGTCATGTTATCCTGTTTAATTAGCCATCATATATGTGAATTATGTCCTGCTATTCTGTTTGGTTAGACAACATAAATGTGAATTATTTCATGCCCTGGTTTCTTCCCTACTATCCATTGCACCTGTCTATCTTACAATGTCTGTACATTCAATTACTTTTCTTGTTTATCAGCCATTTCAATTGGAGGGGGTGACGGCAGTATCTGTGGGAGTAAAAACACGGTCTTCACAAAAGGTCGTGCTACCTGTCGATGGAGATAGAACCACGGTTGTACTTGCCCAAGAACCAGCCCCACCACACATAACCCAGACTCATGCAGATTGTACCCCTACCTAGTTGGACAGAGAACCAGCTACACCCCTTCTAACCCCAACCCCAGCAGATAGTAACCCAGTTCCCATTGACACAACACCGTCTCCACCACAGAGCACCCAAACACGATCAGTTAGTAAGGCAACTGCAGTGCCCAAAGCACGAGGACCACCACTCCTAACCCCAAGTCAACACTTAAAGCAGAAGAAGAATTGTTCTCAGGTCAGGTTTCGTAGCTATGGTTCATACTACTTTGCTCTTGCATCACTGTATTTACTCATACCAACTAATTTCAAATTTGAAGGATGCAATTGAAACTCCAATGGCGCAACATGTATGTTTTAAACCTGTTTCTTTAACGTGTTTGCTGTTGTAACTTGCTCTATGTTGATTTCAGTTTCAATTGAATAAACAGTTATGTTCTCATGCCATGCACATTACAAGTGTTGTTATTGCTATGTAGTTTCCCACACTTATATTCTGTTATGCTGCTTTGTCTTAAGTAGATATGATTCGAACTGTATCTATCTTGATTTGGCAACATAAACTAGAATGATATAGACCATACAGTGACCATACGACATAGATATATGTTTGTTTCATGCTGTTATCCTGTCCACCTTACTACTGAACTGGTTTACCAAAATGAGTTTCATATACTACATTGTATACCTGTGATGTGTTTGTTTGTTTCTCTTTTAGAAAGTGGATAAAATATTGGAGAAGAGTACCCCGTTATGCAATGGTAAAGGAAGTAATGCAGACAAGGTTCAAGATAGTGAGACATCCCTGTTGTTCTCCAAGAAAGCTGATAAAAACTATATTGAAGACACTGAGACAACCCCAAAGTCTTGTCTTGATGTAGTGTTCGAGTTACTGGCTACTACTGCTGGCACGAGCTCTTCGAACTCGCTGCCTGAATCAGTTCGGCTTCTTGAGTGTCAACTTCAAGTTGAAAGACATCGATCACATGTTATGCGACAGGAAGCCGAAGAACTGAGGAAGTCCCTGCAGAATTCAGATGCATACTTTCTCGTGCAACAGCAAGTGCTGGAGGATTTAAGCGCCAAACAAGAGAAATTTAATAAGCTTGCTAAGCATCTTGCCAGCATTATGGGTACTGAGGATATTGTTTCTTTAGCTCTTCTGAAGTGGTTTTAGTTCTGGACTTGTTTTGCTGCGGCGTTTATATGCTGCTTTGTTCCCTATATTTGCACTTGTGGCGAAGTTTGATGCCCAATGGATGTAATATGTGTAATAGCCTTGATAGCCTAGCGTAAGTTGCTTGCTTATTTATTTCCTTATTGTCTTGTTTATTTGTTCTCTTGTAGTCAGTGCAGTTCTTTTTCCGCGGTTTGCTAGTGGTCGCAATAACCTATTTTTTAAAACTAGGCCACATTAACCATGGGCTACATATTTACTGTAGTTAACATGGGCCTCCTACGGGCCATAGAAACAATGGGCCTTCTAAGGGCCGTAGAAACAATGGGCCTTCTACGGGGCGTAGACACAATGGGCCTTCTACGGGCCGTATCATCAATGGGCCTTCTACGGGCCGTATGATCGATTGGCCAAACATGGGCCAATAACAGACCACATTATGGCCGTGAATGGGCTAGAGTTGAAATTGTCCGTTCATGGGCCGACCATAACGGGCCGTCGTTAATCGGCCGTATTTGATGACGCTATGAAAACGGCCCAACGTATTAACGGGCCACAAACGGGTCGACTGTAACCACGGGCTGAATTTGGCCCACAAGCAGAAAATGACAGTAACGGGCCGAAAGTAAACGAATGCTGGAAATGAGCCCAAGAATAAATGGGCCCTGAGAAGGCCGAAAGATAACATAGGCTGGAAATGGCCCAACGGAATAATGGGCCGTTAATGGGTATAAAGTGATACACTGTTCATTACGGGCCAGTTTTACCATGGGCCGTTAATGGGCCGAGGGTTACTAAGGGCCTCATATGGGCCAAAAGACGTCATGGGCCATACATGGGCCGGAAGTTAAAACGGGCTGGAATTATATTGGATGGCTCAGATGACGCTACTGGGCCTAATTCGGATAGGCCGTAAACGGGCCCTGGGTTAGCGGGCTGTAAATGGGCTATATGCGAACAGGCCGTTAAAAGGCTTGCCGTGGGCCGGCCCGCCACCTTTTGACCATGTCAAACGGGCCGGCCTTTTCACAGGAATGGGCCTCTGTTGGGCCGTGCCACGTGTCGACGTATCATATGCACTTTGGGTCCAATGAGTGGATGACATCTGTCCCAACGGTGAGCCGACACGTGTTTCCTCCAGCCAATGATGATTTTACACATGGAAAATCCCCATTGGTCGGGGCTGTTAACGGGTTATCGGATCCAAAACCGGACCCGATAGCTTAACGACGTTCCGTTACGGTGGATGCCACATGTCGGTCACCCTTGACGAAAGCACTTCTGTGACGCACAATGTATCGTCATGGAAGTGGACACTTTCGTGATGATAATTTTGGTAATGCCATGGAACACTTCTACGACAGCACAGGTATGACTATCTTGATTCTGTCATAAATTTGTCATGGATGTACATGCATGACAGAAAACGTGACCTACTGTGACAAATACGTATCATCACGGAAGTGTATTTTTTTTGTAGTGGTTCCCGAGAAGCTTAGCAAAGGTTTCCACTCTGGTGCAACGAGACCAAGACCACCAGCATGGCAGGACGGATGTCATCGCTGAGCCCACCGCTGCATCATGACCAGAAGCTTTGCTGGCGAGGACCACCTTTCATCAGGAGAAGATGTACTACTTGTCCCCTTTCAAATTGGCCACTGTGGGATCCCTTCCCGCCTAAGTTTTGGGGGAAGAGGACCGAGGCCACTATAAATATAGGTTAGCCACCACTGTAGAGGGGATTCGACCCTGGTCGACTGATTCCTCACCCCCAAACCTCGCGAGGTTGTTCATCCTTTGTACCAGTTCATCCTCAGCCCCTCGTGAGGCCAATCCACCACAAACTAGGAGTAGGGTCTTACACCACAAGGTGGCGGGGGCCTGGGTAAACTGCCGTGTTCATCTTCTTCCTTGCTCGCGTGAATCGGGCTAGGCTGTGGCGCGACGGGTCCGTAGGCTGGAGAGGTTGAGTTCTTTGCACACGCCCAGAGTTTGAACCTTCTTGGGTCCGCGCAGCCCCGAATCCGACATTTGGCGCACCAAGTAGGGGCATGTCGAAGCCCTGCCTCTCCACCAACCAAGTTCTACCCTCGCTTGGCCATGACGATATCTGGTCGAGCCCGGGCCAAGCGGTGGGCCATGCACTCCGATCAAGCGGCACCCTTCCGCTGCGGCGTTCCTTGTCGTGCCCCACCTTCCTCGGCGTACCGTCGCCGACGACAAGTTTCGCTGCCGCCACCCCTCGTGCGGCGCCGTGGGCGAGCCACTGCACACTCGATTGGCACAGCCTCGGCTCCGCCCCACCACGCCAGCCGGGGGCTGACGGGAGCGCAAGCCTTGCTCCTCACGGCGCGCGAATTACTGCGCTACCGCCCCATAGAGGGCGACCGTGCGGCTTGGCTCGACCGGGTTGCTGAGCTGCTCGACGTTGCTTGCGGGGGTGCGGACCCCCTCTGCCCCCTGCCTGTGTCTCGACCCTTGCTACAGGCTCGAGCATGCCCTTGTTGTGCCTGCATAGGGAGAGGGCCCAGAGGGCCGGGCTGCGGAAAGGAGGCGAGCGAGATCCGCCCCCAAGGTTTCGGCACGGCAAACGGCCCCCGGTGGGAGGCACTACGGCAGGCCGCCTCCTGGCCATCATGACGTGGCGGCGAGGTGGTGATCGGCAAGTCTGAAGAACCCGCGGGTCGGCAGAAGGTAGGCCTTCGCTGGTATGGCCCTCGAGACCGTCAAGGCCTCTCGAGACACAGGGGCTGCAAGCAGGGCCTTGACTGCTGGGACAAATACTTTTAGAACATATTTTTTGCTAACCTTGGAGCACAGGAGACTCGCGTCTGGTGGCACGCACGCGAGACAGCAACCAGATCGTGCGTGCCGGGGCACACCCAGTGAGGTGGCACCGTAGACCAGGACAGGGCCCCGGGGGCTCAAGGGGCCCGTGAGGCCAGGGAGTCTCCCGAGGGACCCGGGGGCTCGAGGGGGCTGTCGGGCCAGGGAGTCTCACGAGGGCCCCTGGGGCTCGAGGGGCCAAAAGGGATCAGGAGGAGCCCGGAAACGGGCATCACAAGCCGACCAAGCGGCTCGTGGCCCATATGGTGGCGCTTCGTACCGCCCGCCGGTTGTCGCCGGTCCGGAGGCCCTGCCCAGGCCTACCAATGCCCAGGCTCGCTGGTGCGTGACCCAGGGCAAGGGGCGGGGTCCCCAACTGGGACGCAGGCGACTGCCTTATGCCTCCCCAAGTCTCCGCCCGTGACACTCTCACGTAATAATGAGTGGGGCTGTACACGCCCCGGAGTCTCCTGAGTGCTGCCCCTGAGCCTCACGGGGGCTCCCACCCACGTCTCAGTGGAAGCCCCATGCTCCGCGCTGGCGGATGACACGGTCTTACAACGACTACGCCCACATCCAGTGGAAGCCCCATGCTCTGCGCTGGGGATGACACGGTCCCCCAATGATTATGCCCACACCCAATGGAAGCACTACAAAAAAAACACTTCTGTGATGATACGTGTTTGTCACAGTAGGTCACGTTTTCTGTCATGCATGTACATCCATGACAAATTTATGACAGAATCAAGATAGTCATACATGTGCTGTCGTAGAAGTGTTCCATGACATTACCAAAATTATCATCACGGAAGTGTCCACTTCCATGATGATAAATCACGCGTCATAGAAGTGCTTTCGTCAAGGGTGACCGACACGTGGCATCCACCGTAACGGGACGCCGTTAAGCTATCGGGTCCGGTTTTGGATCCGATAACCCGCTAACAGCCCGGACCAATGAGGATTTTCCACGTGTAAAATTCTCATTGGCCGGAGGAAACACATGTTGGCTCACCGTTTGGACAGATGTCATCCATTCATTGGACAGGAGGCGCCGATGATACGTCAACACATGGCATGGCCCAACAGAGGCCCATTCCGGTGAAAAGGCCAGCCCGTTTGACTTGGTCAAACGGTAACGGGCCGGCCCACGGAAAGCCTGTTAACGGCCTGTTCGTATATAGCCTATTTACGGTCCGCTAACACACGACCCGTTACGACCTACTAGAATTAAGGTTCCAGCCTGTTGTAACTTCCGGCCCATGTATGGCCCATGATGTCTTTCGGCCCATACGAGGCCATTTGTAACTCTTGTCCCATTAAAGGCCCGTGGTGAATCTGGCCCACAATGAACAGTGTACCGCTTTATACCCATTAACGGCCCATTATTCCATTGGGCCATTTCCAACCCGTGTTATGTTTCGGCCTTCTCAGGGCCCATTTATTCTTGGGCTTAGTTCCAGCATTCGATTACTTACGGCGCGTTGCTGGCCTGTTCTGCTTGTGGGCCAATTCAGCCCGTGCTTACAATCGGCCCGTTTGCAGCCCGTTAATCCGTTGGGCCATTTTCGTAGCGTCATCAAATACGGTAGATTAATGATGGCCCGCTATGGTCGGCCCATGAATGGACAATTCCAAATATAGCCCATTTACGGCCCATATTGCGGTGTGTTATTGGCCCATGTTTGGCCGATCAATCATACGGCCCGTAGAAGGCCCATTGATGCTACGGCCCATAGAAGGCCCATTGTTTCTACGGCCAGTAGGAGGCCCATGGTAACTATAGTAAATATGTAGCCCATGGTTATTGTGGACTAGTTTTTAAAAATAGGTTATTGCGGCCACTAGCAAACCGCGGAAAAAGAACTGCACTGACCACAAGCAAACAAATAAACAAGACAACAAGGAAATAAATAAGCAAGCAACTTACGCTAGGCTATCACGGCTATTACACATATTACATCCACTGGGCATCAAAGTTCGCCACCAGTGCAAATATAGGGAACAAAGCCGCATATCATATACACTGAGTCAAACTTGGCGACTAGTGCAAATAAACGCCGCGGCAAAACAAGTCCAGAACTGAAACCACTTCAGAAGAGCTCAAGAAACAATATCCTGGGTACCCATAATGCTGGCAAGATGCTTAGCAAGCTTATTAACTTTCTCTTGTTTGGCGCTTAAATCCTCCAGCACTTGCTGTTGCACAAGAAAGTATGCATCTGAATTCTGCAGGGACTTCCTCAGTCCTACGGCTTCTTGCCGCGACACAGCTAACTGATGCCTTTCAGCTTGTAGCTGAGACTGAAGAAGCCGAAGTGATTCAGGCAGCGAGTTCGAAGAGCTTGTGCCAGCGGTACTGGCCAGTAACTCGAACACTACATCGCAGGACTGTGGGGTTTTCTCACTGTCTACAAGATCATTTTATCACCTTTCTTGGAGACCAACAGGGCTGTCTCACTATCTTGAACCTTATCTGCATTACTTTCTCTACCATTGCATAGTGGGGTGCTCTTCTCCAATATTCTGTTCGCATACTACAAGAGAAACAAGCAGACACATCAGAGGTTTAGCATGTAGTATACGAAACTCATTTTGGTAAACCGGTTCAGTAGTAAGGTGGACAGGATAACAACATTTAACAGACATATATCTATGTACTATGGTCACTGTATTGTCCATATCATTCTAGTTTATGTTGCCTAATCAAGATAGAGACACAGTTCAACTCATATAATTTTAAGACACATCAGCATAGACAGAATATAAGTGTGAGAAACTACACAACATTGGCAACACTTGTAATGTACATCACATGAGAACATAACTGTTTATACAACTGAAACTGAAATCAACATAGAGCAAGAAGTTAGAACAACAATCCAGTTAAAGAAATAGGTTTAAAACATACCTGTTGCGCCATTGGAGTTTCAATTGGATCCTTCAAATTCGAAAGTAGTTGGTATGAGTAAATACAGTGATGCAATAGCAAAGGAGTATGGACCATAGGTATGGAATCTGACCTGAGAGCAGTTGCTCTTCTGCTTTAAATGTGGAGTTTGGGTTCACTATGGTGGTCTTCGTGCTTTGGGCACTGCAGTTGCTTTACAAACTGCTCGTGTGGGGGTACTCTATGGTGGACATGGTGCTTTGTCAACTAGAAGTGGGTTACTATCCACTGGGGTTGGGGTTAGATGGGTTGTAGCTGGTTCTCTGCCCAGCAGTGTAAATGTGCAATCTGGAAGAGTCTCGATTATGTGTGGTGGGGCTAGTTTGTGGGCCAGTACAACCATGGTTCTATCTGCATCGACGGGTAGCACTTTATTTTGTGAAGAACGACTTTTTGCTCCCTTAGATACTGCCATCACCCCCTCCAATTCAAATGGCTAAATATTTGTATTTTTAGAGATTTCAAATGGACTACCACATACGGATGTATATAGACATATTTTAGAGTGTAGATTCACTCATTTTGTCCGTATGTAGCCACTTGTTGAAATCTCTAAAAAGATAAATATTTAGAAACGGTGGGAGTATGATATAGAAACCAAACAGGTGGCATTCACACAAAGCAAATCTAAACTAAGCTAATGACATATAAGATGTATAATGTAAGCAATGCGAGTCGCCATATGCATGATATGACCAACATCAGCATGCCAGGTTAGAGCAAACACCTCAGGTGGTAAATAGGAGTGGTCGACTCCCTCTGAATCCCCATCTGAACAGTTATCTTCCTCTGGAATACAATCTGGAATGGCGGGAGGGGGGGCACTCCGCCCACCATGGAGTGGCGTCTGCATGACATTATATTCCCACGCAACGGTCTTCTCTTTTTCTCTACGTGTTCAGTACGATTGTGTACAATAACTGACATGCATAATAAAAAAATTGTTAGATTTTGTAAGGCCTAAGGGGTGCATGCAGAAATCAAGACCGATAGTAGCAAACGAGTGGATAGATCCAAAACTAATGATAACCGATAGATTATAGCTTCAGTTTTAAAAAGATAGAGAATGGATCATCTACTGTTTGTTGCCCACCCTACTCCTGTAGCTGCTGGAGGTCGTGCAGTAGCAGCAGCGCGAGCGAGAGCAAGAGCAGAGTAGCAACACAAACGAGAACAAGAGCGGAGCAGCAGCGCGACCGACAGCAATAGCAGAGAAGAGCAGCAGCACGAACGAAAGCAAGAGCAGTGCAGTAGCGCGACCGATAGCAACAAAAGAGCCGCATCACGAGCGAGAGCCGGAGCAGCAGCACCACCAGCAGCAGCGTGAGCGAGAGCTGGAGCAGCTGCAGCTAGTGCCGGTGTGGAAGTCGCCGCCGAGGAAGCAATGACATGGGGGAGAGACGCCGTGGATGAAGTGGCCGGCGACGGCGCCATCGATGGAGACCTGCCATGGGTGCTCGGTATCGAGCACCGGCAGCCCCGTGAGATCTAATAAAAGATAAAATGCAGCGGTGAGTGCAGATCCTCCTTGGTGGCGCCCAGTGGGCCTCGGCTTCATCGGAGGAATTGGTGAGGGTGCTGCGGTTTCGGTGGGGCAGGTCAAGACGGTGCTGTGGGGCTGGAGGTGGCGCGATAGACGAGGTGAACGTCGGGGCAGCTCCTTGGAGGTGGAGGACGGGGCGGCTGATCTGGCGGGACGACGAGATCGACGACAGATCCTCATCCGGTGCGGTGGATGAGGGACGGCGAGCTATTGCGATGGACGACGTCGTCGGGGAAGAGTCTCCGGCTGGGCGGCGGTCGGGAGGCCGACGGAGGAGTGTGGGGTTTCGTGGGTTTTGGCGGCCTCGGTGTACGAATGGGGGGGACGAAGGGGAAGGGAGGGGGAGCCATGGCTTAGGGACGCGCTTGTCTGAAATATAGGGTAAGTTACCAGCATGCCCCCACCGGTTTTGACACCGTGACGTCGAGCCGGCATTTCCGGCTGAGGGGTAGAAGGGGGATTTCGCGTGTCTGGACTGCGGGACCGATTTCGGATGAGGAGGGATTTTTCGTGCGCGTCGAAATTTTGGGATAAGAAGGCACAGAGCGGGTTGAAGAGGCGGGAGTTTCAAAGCAGAGGAGACAGAAGATACTCGAGCTTGAAAATTTCAGGATAACAAGGCACGGATTCCTTGTTCGGCAGAACAAACTTAACGTGTACAAAAAAACAATTCATACAAGACACAAGAGAGTCATGTCCCCTTTTACTATATTGCTATAGATGTCATTGAAAAAAGTACAAGAAAAATGTAAAAAAAATCAGGAGAACAAGATTACCCTGTACAGTACCAAATCGATTCGCACTTCCCTCAACAACAACAAAAAACAAATCAATTCCCACCAAAAGAAAGAGTCATGTCCCATTTTATATGATTACAAATGCCAGGATCTCGAATTTCAATTTTTGAATCCATGTTATGTTGAATTCGAATATATCGTTAGGTGACCTTGCGGTTTATAATGGATGTAGTCCTACATTTTGATCTTCCATCATATATGAACATTTTACTCCACCCTATGAACATATATATTGTCGTCTACCATATGGACTAAATTTGAATCAATTTTCCTTATTTGAATACGATTGTTGTCAAGTTATACAATCATTTAAATATTATCTTGATAACAAAAAACATTCATATAGCAGTAATCATATTTCACTATGAACTACATGTACCATACGATCTCCAATTCAAATATTTGTATCCATTTTATGTGAATTCAAATAAGAGTACATTGGTCTAGGTAGCGAGATGTTCGGGATAATCTAAACCCTGTTTGCATATGTATATTTTTTGGCTGAATTGGGACAAGTTTTGGTATAAGCTTCTTGCAAAACCGGAGATTCTCTCAACAAGCCTCGTGGTTCCGAGAGGGAACGTGTCACCTTTGTGTGCGAAACGATATACGCTGCCTCCCCGGGATTTTCTTTATAGAGGCAACATAGAACTATATGAGTGCCCTGTTAAATTTTGGAATTATTTCGGGTTCGTTTGGCCTTTTTTATACATTAATTGAGTTTTTGGACATTTAATGTGCATAATCCAAATTTGAACTGCAAGTACATGCTCCGGTGCACCAAAGTTGGTTGGAAAATCACATGTGTGTCCTTGGGTGAATTTCTAGGTCCCATGCAAGAAATGGGAATCAAATTCAAACATCTCGGCGTCGTGACTCAGCCGAGAACATCGAGAAACTTGGTTTTAGAATTCATGTAAATCCAAAACTCGCCTGGAAATCATGAAACTTGGCATGGTGTCATGTCATGGCACTAACATGTTGTGGTAAAAAATTGTACGATTTGGAACAAGTTTTGGTATAAGCTTCTTGCAAACCGGAGCTTCTCTCAAGAAGGCTCGTGGTTCTGAGAGGGAACGTGTCACCTTTGAGTGTGAAACGATATACGCTGCCCCCCTTGAGTTTCTTTACAGAGGCAACATAGAACTACATGAGTGCCCTGTTAAATTTTGGAATTATTTCGGGTTCGTTTGGCCTTTTTATACATTAATTGAGTTTCTGGTCATTTAACGTGTATAATTCAAATTTGAACTAAAAGCACATGCTCCCGTGCACCAAAGTTGGTTGAAAAATCACATGTGTGTCCTCGGGTGAATTTCTAGGTCCCATGCAAGGAATGGGAATGAAATTCAAACATCTGGGCATCGTGGCTCGGCCGAGAACATTGAGAGACATGGTTTTAAAATTCTTGTAAATCCAAAACACGCCTAAAAATCATGAAACTTGGCATGGTGTCATGTCATGGTACTACCATGCTGTGGTAAAAAAATTGGCCGAATAGGAACAAGTTTTGGTATAAGCCTCTTGCAAACCGGAGCTTCTCTCAAGAAGGCTCGTGGTTCTGAGAGGAAACGTGTCACCTTTGAGTGCGGAACGATATACGCTGCCCCCCTCCTTGAGTTTCTTTACAGACGCAACATAGAACTACATGAGTGCCATGTTAAATTTTGGAATTATTCTGGGTTCATTTGGAATTTTTTATACATTAATTGAGTTTCTGGTCATTTAATGTGCATAATTCAAATTTGAACTACAAGCACATGCTCCCGTGCACCAAATTTGGTTGAAAAATCACATGTGTGTTCTCGGGTGAATTTCTAGGTCCCATGCAAGAATGGGAATGAAATTCAAACATCTTGGCATCGTGGCTCGGCCGAGAACATTGAGAAACTTGGTTTTAAAAATTCTTGTAAATCCAAAACACGCCTGAAAATCATGAAACTCGGCATGGTATCATGTCATGGTACTACCATGCTGTGGTAAAAAAATTGGCCGAATAGGAACAAGTTTTGGTATAAGCTTCTTGCAAACCGGAGCTTCTCTCAAGAAGGCTCGTGGTTCTGAGAGGGAACGTGTCACCTTTGTGTGCATAATTCAAATTTGAAATACAAGCACATGCTCCAGTGCACAAAAGTTGGTTGAAAAATCACATGTGTGTCCTCGGGTAAATTTCTAGGTCACATGCATGCAAGAAATGGGAATGAAATTCAAATATCTGGGCGTCGTGGCTCGGCTAGAAACATTGAGAAACTTGGTTTTTTAATTCCTGTAAATCCAAAACACGCATGAAAATCATGAAACTTGGCTTGGTGTCATGACATGGCACCAACATCCTGTGGTAATTTTGCTGTCCGATTTGCGAAGGCGCACACATTAACAATCAACAAAGTCATTTTGCAACAAGTGCTGTCACGTTACAATCGGAAACACAAGTATTATTGAAACCGTGGGCGTTGTATTTACCATTTACGTGCAGCCACGCGTCCCCTTTTTTATTAGCTAGGAGGCGCCGTGCAGGGTAGCTATTTGAGTACGGGGGGCGTGCGATCAGACCCCTGCGCGTGCTTATCGAGAGGAGAGCCCTTTGACCTCCATCTGCCGTCCACCTCTGTCCCAAGGTCTCCATTAATGGCGCCCGAGCCTCTGTTTAATGGCGTGGCTATGTCTCCCTCGACTGAGGTTTAAGAGAGAGAAAAGAAAATCTGAAAAGAAAATTTTGCACGGATCTTGATGTAAGATCCAACGGACCTATATAGCATCTACTGCGACTTATAACAAGACTGATGAATATATAAGGACGACGATAGTGGATAATAATTGTCTTACATAATTAGGAAGATAATTTAAAAAGCCACATGCGGCTACGCCCAAAGGGGAAAAGAAGAAGGAAGACAACGATCTGGCTCGCTGATCTCTACTTTCTTGATGCGTTGCTGAAGGCCGCGGGAACTAGTCTCCAGGGCGAGTGGCGATGAGCTCTGTCATGTCCTCAAGCCGCTGCTTGAGAGCATCCACAGATTCCTCCACCAGCCTTTGGCGCTCGATGCGAAGCATGTCATTCTCGTCCATAAGTTTCTTGACGATGATGCCGGTCCTCTTCAACAACGCACTGGTCTCCTCCTGCTGCTCTGCACTTCGGACGATCTTCGCCCTCAGCAGGTCGCACTTGGCCCAGAGCCTCTCATTGCCCTCCCTTAGTTGCCGGATGACGCCGGTAGCCTGTTCAAACGAGGCTTTCATGTCGTCCTGCAACCTCGCCCAGCCGGAGATCTGATCCATCTAGCTATGGATGATCGCATCCATGCGCCTGTAAGAGTCGTCGCCTGCCCGCGAGACATTTTCCCAGGCCGCCGCGGCACGGCGGGACATCTCTGCTGCATTCACGGTGCGGCGGGACATCTCTGCTGCTTCTGCGGCACGGCCTGAGCAGTCTGCTGCATCGACGGCGCGGCGGGACGTCCGTGCTGCTTCGGCGGCGCGGCAGGACCTCTGTGCTACTACTTCCGCACGGCGGGACATGTCGGCTGCTTTCGAGGCGAGGCGGGACATCTCTCGTGCTTCCGCTTCCATGCTCGCCTCTCCCTGGTGGTAATCTCTCGACCCAGAACTCACGCTGGCCATGGCAGACGCAAGGGAAGGATGCTGAATGACTTGTTTGTTTTTGTGGATGAGGAGTTGAGGAGGAATGTGCAGTCATCTTGGCATAGTAGTGTTTATAACCAAGTACTAATACGCTCCTAAGTGGGAAACCAAATAATCCCAAAACACTTAAAGTGCGGTGCATTAACTTCTAACTCGTTTCTTGTTTCTTGACATATCAACCAATAAGAGATGTGGGTGTGCATGCTTTTAATGACTTGAGACTACCAAACACAACATGCAGTGGTTAGTTCATTGCATGCAATGCTATTAATTAGCAGATAAACATTAAGTTCTCTTGTTTTCCCCTCCTCCTTGGTCACAGTGACGACAGGGGGAGTAGGTTGTGATCGGTGTGAACAGGTTTGCAATTAAATATAGCGTGGTAGTAGTAGGAATTTGGAATGTGACGAAACACACTCAAAATTTATTGATGGTTTAGTTTCGAAGTGCGGCACTATTCCCGGATGGCGTAACGTGGGCACGTGTTCTCGGCCGTGGTGTAGCATATGCCATGGTACTAGTTCTTTTTCTACTGCTGTGTACGTGCAATAACTGGCACCGTCGGATACATATCTTACACTTATTGGGGCGTTCGATAGGAATAGCCTCGTGGCGAGCTATAGACTAGTCTTTTTTTCAGACACATTACACCTATCTCTCGGGGCTTCTTGCACGCACCATCTCTAGCTCCCTAGGTCGATGCCACCCACATACACTTGTACTCTGAGTTTAGTACGTTATACAGGAAGAGAAGAGGTGCACGCACGCACTCGTCCTCTCTCAAACACGCATCTGTAGCTACGAATTGTAGTGTTCTCAACCATCCGATTGGCTCTATCATAGGTTTCACATTGCTCCTTGGCCATGAGATAGTACTAGATGTCTTCATTTATTACTTTGTAGACTCATTTTGCATTGGAAAGCGCTATGTGATGGTAACATATTATGTTACTCTATTTGCCTCTCTCCTCATTAATTACTTGTCACCTCATCATTTTTGCTTATGTGGCATCTATGTTACTACCTATGTTACTCCCACTATGACCAGCCTTATGCGCAGAGAAATTAGGATCGGAGGGAGTACTACTAGTAGTACTACTTTGATGTGTCGCGTCAACTCGCACAAGTATGCAACACTTCCTGAACAAACAAGCATATAAGCTGTTATACTTACTTCTTATAAGCTGTTATACTTCTTACCCAAAGGGTCTTTATATTCAACAGACACAAAATATCTGTTCAACTATTGGAAATTACTTTAACTGCTGATCTGATGTTGAAGTAATTGCTGCATCGCCACCAAAGCCCACCATCTCTTAAGCTAAAGTAGACCGAGCTAACCCCTATACTAGCATATTACTGAGATAAACAGAAGGCACTATAGAATCATTTAGGACGTTAGCTTGTCAATCTGAATGTGGAGGGACACCAGCTTAGCCCTGGCCAGCAGCTTGGGCGGAACTGTGAAGAAGGTCAGCTCGTGCACGGCGACGTCGCTGGGATCCTTGCTGCTTGTCACCTCCATTTCCACCTTGACGGCGTCGGTCCTGCCTTTGGGCTCCACCGGCGGGCCGTTCACCCACAGCTTGGCCATGTAGTGCGGTAGTGGGGACGACCCCGCTCTGATGCAGACGACTGACACGGCGATAGGCGCGCCGATGTCGAGCACGCCGCCGACCAAGAAAAACACGCGGCCGTCCTCCTCCGCGAATAGCAAAAGCCATGGCTCCGAGAGTGGCACTTGCAGCTGGAGCACCTTGCCGTACTGGATCCTGTGCATGGGCATGGGATGCACGGTGCTGATGTGGTGGGAGAGCACCGGCAGCGGGCCTTCGTAGCCGCAGACGGGCATGGGGCATTTGCAGGGCGCGAGCGGACACACGCTCTGGTGATCGGCGAGCTTGTGGTAAGTGACGTAGAGCCCACAGCCTTCATGCGGGCACTCCACCCTCACCGAGGAGAGGACGGCGTCCACCGCCGTGTTCTGCACGTCGAAGCCGCCGCCGCGCTCGCACTTCTGGCACTGCCGCTGGTTCCCAGGGCGCTCAACGCGGCAATCCACACAGGCCAGGTGCCCTCCCTTGCATTGCACAAATCAATCGAACAACACATCAATCAAGAAACCTGCACCTTGCTCGATCAGCCGGACGGAGGAGGTGTATTCGGACCTCATACACTAGAGGCTTCAAGGGGCAGTGGAGCAAGGTGAGGTCCATCGAGACCATAGAGAGCTCCATCGTCGGGTCCTGTTCCGTCTGCATGATCTCGCCCTCCTCGTGCACAACCATCTCTCGCTTTATTAGGGCCGGGGCATTACAAAGCTTTACTGTCACATATTCATACTACTTCAAGGTGCATTAAATCAACACATGCAAGTATCAAAAGGAGAGTCACGGCATGCATGCATGCATGCGTTGTAATTAATGCATCAGTAAACACATATTATTGAAATATATTGAGTGCAGTGCTTTGATGTGTCGCGTCAACTCATACAAGACCGAGAAGTTTGATTACTACAACGCCCTCTCGCCTTAACTGCACCTGCCTTTGGCTGCATGCCAGGTGGGCCACCCACCTGTTGGGCCCACCTGTCATAGACGCAAAGGCAGGAGTAGTAAGTCAATGAAGCTGCGTCCCTCCCTCGCCCATGAGCGTGGTGGCTGGCAGGACTAGGAGAAGCTTTCGTTCGCTACACGCTCTCCCTCCCGCACGCGGTGGACATGCAGCAGTTCAATTAGTGTCAGATGGCCAGAAGCATACTGTAGTACTCCTCCACTGCAGTAGTACTGCCAAGCGCAGCCCGGACGCTCGTGTGGCAGTTTCATGTGTAGAGTAGTCTAGGATAGCGTGTACCGTGCCTGTAAGCTTAAAATCGTTGGGGTCGACTCCATGCTTTTTTTAATTAAAATAAACTTCTGGCCCTACTTGTCATCCTGGTAATTCTAGTTTGCACGCTCATCTGGTCAAGACAGGAATATATATTTTAATTTGTGGTGGGGTAAATGTTAGAGGTTGCAGCAAATGGAGTATTGTACACTGCGGGTCTTTCAGCCAAGTTTAGAGGCAACAATGTGGGGCCAGTGCTATGATGTGTCGCGTCAACTCGTACAACGAGGAGAAGCTTGATTTTACTACTACACGCGTTCTCCCTTGCCCATGCGTGCGGTGGCTCGCAGACGAGGACATGCTTTTGCTTATAGTACTACAACAAGCTATCCCTCTCGCTCACGGTGGACGGACATGCAGCAGTGGATTCGATACTGTAGAAGCAGTAGTAGTAACATCTTTGTTCGTCTTCTCAAAGAGGCGAAGAGCCAAGCGCAACCCGAACGTGGCAGTTGCGAACCTTGGAGCATGCATATAAAAAACCGAAACCAACCCGGGCTAGACTAGCCTGTTGGCATTTTTTTATAGAAGAAAACTCCATGAGCACCAAATGCTCAAGACGAGAGTTGAACCCTGGTGGGCTGGCTGCGAACTCCCGCGCCTTGCCAACTGAGCTATGCTCAGTTCTCAGGAGCACGCATATAGACAGGCTCTTGCATGAGACAAAATTGCTATGTGAGCCCACTATTACTTGCTAGTATAGCCCTGTAAACCAGAAAGGAGTATTTGCCTTTCTAGAGATTTCAACAAGTGACTAGACTACACCGAGACGGAGTACATATGGAGCAAAATGAGTGAATCTACATCGTAAATAAATACGTAGTTCTCTCATTTTCCTCTCCGCCTTTGTTGCCGTGCACAATATTGAGTATACTAGTACTATCATCTTGAAATTTACGAAGTCACCATAGGCACCTCGTCGTCGACGGGAACGTCTCCTTACACGCAATAGACGCGAGCGGCAGTCGCCTCCATAGGTGCTTGAATGCCAAGGAGGGAGAGGGTAGCGGTTCCCGAGATGTTGAACGGGCAATGATGCATCCTCAAATTACATGCAGAGGGAATTAATTGGAGAAGCAGAATAGAGCCAGCACGATGTGAATGCAACAGAGTTTGGATTCTCATATAAAGGCGCCCCACCACTCCAATCCATCTACTCCTAGTCTCTGTGCAACACTGCTCACTCCAATCCAAGACCAAGTGACCAGAAGCCAGAAGCACCGATGGAGGCGATGGACGCGAGAGGCAGTCGGCTGTGCCAAATCATCCAAGGCACCGGCCTGCGGCCCCGCACCACGCAACATTTCCAGATGGTGCTGGCGACCGCCAGCGTCGTAGCCCTCGTCGACGCCGGTTTCGCCTCTCGCATGGACGACATGATGGTCAACTCCATCCGCAAGTTCACCGCTGTCAAGAAGCACGCGGACGACCTTGCCGTACTGCTCCAGCCCGCGCGCCCAGGCTCCTCATTGCCCGCCACCCTCATCGGCCTCCATGGTGACAAACTCTTTCAAGCCCTGGTGGCCTTGCAGGTGCCGGAGGTCGCGGTGAAGAATGTGCACCTCGAGGCCGCGCTCGTCGCGCAGCGCCTCGCCATGCAAGAAACCATCAACCTGCACATCCATGTCTACGAGGAAATCATCTACATAGGCCACTACAAGGCCAGCAAGGACAGAAAGACGTTGGCCTTCTTCTAGTGGCTGGAATCTTTGGACACTATTGTTCAGAAGCACATCGACCTGGCCACGAAAGCCGCTGCTACTTAGCCGCCGTTCGGTGGGCCGGCGCCCTGAGTAGAGGAGGTGGACGTCGTCGATGGATGCATCTCTTCTTATTGCCTCCTGTAACCAGCACTGCATCGCCTCGTGGCCTTAATGTTTTATTAGTATAGGAGTATATGGCATCTTTATTCCAGTAGTAACGTTTTCACTATGAGGTGGGGCTGCAGTTGAGCAAACCGACCATAGGCAAATCCCCACTGTCGTGGTATTCTCACGGGGGGGGGGGGGTGTCAGGCGACAGATGCCACAAGGGCTTTGTGTGAGGGTAAGACTGCTGCTGATAGGACCGGGAGCGGGTATGCGAGTAGCACGCGCTAGTTTACCCAGGTTCGGGGCTCTCCGGAGAGATAACACCCCTACTCCTGCATGTCTGTGTATCTGTAGTATATCTGGTACAGAGTTGCTCCTGGAGCTGTATCTGAGGTCAGTGCCATAGGCATCTGGTGTCTGGCCTCGTATATGCCTCGTATGTGGCATGCTAGTGGCCGGCCGTGCTCATGGCCGTAGCATGTGGGTGCTCATGCGTGAGTGTGAGAGTGAGTCCATCCTCTTGGATGGATGGATGTGTGCCTTTATATAGGCATGGCTAGCTTACTTCCTAAGCTATGTAGTGGCATGGACAAGGGGGTATGGTGGGGTGTCATGCTTGTCCCCTGGGTCACTTCATAAATAGTGCCAGGGGACAAGTGACACTATACATGATGGCTGGGGTGATACGTGAATAGTGCTCGGGTACGACCGTCTCGTCGGTGTCTTGTCGGTGTCGAGTCGGGCTGAAGCCGGCAGCCGGCTAGTTGGTGCAGTCGGCAGCCGGCAGTCGGCCAGGCAGAGCAGTCGGACGGGGAGCCGGCAGGAGCAGCCGGGCAGTCGGACTGAGGGGCTTTGCTAGCCCCGATGTCTTGAAATATTGTCTTGCCGTCTTCGGGATACCCGTGGCCAATTACTCCGACACCCACCCCGCCCACCGGGCGTTGGCTAAGTTTAGAATTAGAAGAGATAAACGAGGGAGAAGAGCTTGCTGTAGCACGAATGCTGTTGTCAGATGGGACTCGTGTTGATAAAATAGGAGTACTGAGCACTCGTACCTCTTTTTTTAGGGAAAAAGCAGTCGTATGTCTAGTACTACCACTAGTTTGGTGCGTGCGACCTATACCTGTCATCACTTTAGGTCTCCGGTTCGAACCACAACTACGCTTCACCGTACATATTTTTTCACGCATTTATCCTCCTATATTTACTCCTAGGCTATTTCCACGTGCTCCCTTTCGCCGACATGTGGGACATAGAGCATCTGGGTCATAGTGCATGCACGACTCGGAGCATATGCCGGGGTACTTTGCATTTCAGACCTCACGAATTACATGCAAACCCCCCGCAGAAGAATAAATAAATGAATGAATTACTACATGAAACTGCATTATTTTTGTTGAGGATATAGACCTTAGAGTCACCCGCCAGGAGGGGCCGGGTTACTCGTACGGTCGTTGCCAGAAGCCCGGAGCCAAGTTTGAAGACGATGGGCCAGAGATGGGCTGAGACCCGGATATGGCTTAAGGCCCGTAGTTACAATCATTATTATGGTAGAACTTGTAGTGTAAGGCAAGTATAGTTGAGAGTCCGAGCCGGACACTCTTATGAGCCGGCCGGGACTCTAAGGGCTGCTGGGCGTCAGCCTCCCTATATAAAGGGACGACCCGGCAGCAGTTTAAGGGCGACAACAATCTCATCGAGAGCCGGGCATAGCTGTTTAGCTCCCTGGTGATCATAACCCTAATCAATATCACCTCAAACTGGACGTAGGCTTTTACCTTCACCGTAAGGGGCCGAACCAGTATAAACCCTCGTGTTCCTTGTCCCGCATAACCCCTTCAAGCTTCCTAGCTGCGATGGCTCCACGACTAAGTCCTAGCTTGAGGACATCTGCCGTGACAATTCCACGACAGTTGGCGCCCACCGTGGGGCCATTGCATGGTGGATCTGAGTTCTTGAAGGGCAGCTTCGAAGGGCTCAAGGGATACGCTGTGGGCCGGATGACCAAGAGTCGTCGCGGAAAGCTCTACATCGACGATGCAAACTGGGGCCCCGACGCCGGCTCAATTGAGTACGGGTACCGGGTCCCCTTCGGCGGAATTCATGTTTTCATTGGCAAGATTGGTGAACCGGGCCCTGAGCCGGGTCTCTGCGCCGATCTCGTCGAGACAGCTCAGCTTGCGCGACCCGCCCGGGCCCGGCCCGCCTTAAGGCATGCTTTTGTGGGGTGTATCCATGGAGGACTCTCTGATCGATCTGGATCTGGCGATGAAACGGCCGCCGGCTCTGACGGCGAGTCGGCCACCGATGAGTCAAACTCGTTATACCCACTTCAAGATGGCAGGCTCATGGGTTGTTCCGATGGCGACAGTATTCCGGACCTTTTTGAGTCGCCAAGTCAGGTTGGAGTTTTTATGGCTGGTGCGCAGCCTGTTCAGAACCCCGCTGCTGGATCGGGAAACCCGGTGCCTTCTCCGGCTCAGGTGCTAATGGATCTCACGGACAAGATGACGGCCCTGTTAACCGCCACGGTTGACCCGGCGGATCAAGCCCAGCATGATGCGGAGGTGGCACAGTTAAAATTGGATCTGATAAAAGCTAAAGAGGATCTTGCAGCGGAAGGGATCAGGCTGGCTGCGGAGCGGGCGGCTCTCGATGCCCAGACTCAGCTGATTCAGGCGCAGTCCTTCCAACTCATGATGGATCAGAACGCGGCCAATGAGGTCATGAGAAGGAGGCATCAAAAGGCCCAGTCTCGACTCCCACCGGTTTACGATCCACGCAACCTCTTCAACACGCCAGGTGCAGGGTCTAGTAACCCGCCAGGGGTCATAGCGCCCGGGTCAGGACCCCTTATTCAGCCGCCAGTGATGGGGCCTCCCCAGGTGCCCCCTGCCCCGCCTCAGTATGTGCCAATACCCCCGGGTCATTATAATAACCCGCTGGAGAACATGGTCGCTGCGGCAGCACGGCTGGCGGCTCTACCAGTTGACGGCGACTCTCCAACGGCTATTGAGACCCGCCGGGTCAGGGAACTCCTTCAGACAGCACTGGCGCAGCAAGAGGCATACTCCTACAGCCGGGACAGGATCCACTCGACTCCTCATCCAGGCCAGAGCCCGAGTTACAGCCGGCACATGGTCTCAGCAACTGGCTCAAGTAACGTCCGACGCCATGACCCGCCCCCTGGCCATGGCCCGGCTCATAATGGAGCCTTTTACGCAGCAGACCAAGCGCAGCAAGAGGCGGAGCAAGTGCCTCAATTGACGGCTTACCAGACCCCCCCGGCTTATCCGACGACTTCCGTTGATGTGGGTATCCCTACCAGGACCGGGGGTGTCCCTTGTTTGGTGCCAGCTATCCGTAATGAACGTCTACCTAAGGACTTCAAAGGCCCTAGGAAAGTGCCTAACTACACAGCTGACTTACAACCTGCAGCCTGGATTGAGAGTTATGAGATGGCTATGGAATTGCTGGAGGTCAGTGAGGCGGCCATGGCGAAGTATTTCACCATGATGTTAGATGGAACTGCCCGCACGTGGTTGAAAGGGCTACCACCGAATTCCATTGGGTCTTGGGCTGAGCTGAAAGCCCGGTTCATCCAAAACTTCAAAGATACCTGTAAGCAGTCTATGTCAATTGTGGATTTGACTAACTGTAAGCAGCAGGAGGGTGAATCCACGACCCATTGGATTCGCCGGGTCAAGGAGATCATACATTCATCAGATAAGATGGATGCCGGCTCTGCAGTCTTAATGTTGGAACAGAACTGTCGCTTTGTGCCCCTAAAGATGAAACTCGGGCGGCTTAAACGCGACTGCACCGATATGGGTACACTAATGGCGGCTCTTGTCAAGTACGCCGATTCCGATGGTACCAAGGATCCCCCTTCAGATGATGAAAGGACAGGGAAGGAAAGAAGAACGGCAATGGCAAGGGTCCTCAGTTTAACCCGGGGAACCAAGGAGGAGGCAAGTGCAAGGCCGATGGCAGCCTAGAGTTTGTAGCCAACGCCAACTCCCAAGGTAATAACCAGCGACGCAAGGGGAGGCCCCCTCCCCGAGGCGGCGGGTCAGGTCCAACGCTGGAGCAGCTGTTGAATGAACCTTGTCCAAGGCATGGCTCTAGAGAGAAGCCAGCGACTCATCTGTGGAAGGATTGCGCGATCATGAAGGCCTTTAAGAATTACAATGGCCCGGGCGGCGGTTCAGGCGCTGGCGGCTTTCATGGCCCGGGCGGCGGCTCAAATTCCGGTCCTCAGAACGGTCAAGGGGGCTTTAATCAACCATCTGGCCAGAGTCATCAACAGCAGCAGGGGGGTTATCAGACCAATCCAAAGCAGCTTAGCGGTGGACAGTATCATGTGTTTACCACTAGTTTGTGCAAGCGAGATCAGAAGCTTCACAAGAGGGCTGTGAATGCGGTTGAGCCGGCGGTCCCACGCTACTTGCGGTGGTCTGAGCAGCCTATAGTGTGGAGTAGGGAGGATCACCCTCCCCGGGTGGATAACCCGGGCCACTTGGCGTTAGTGGTGGCTCCTCAAGTGGGAGGTTAGAAGTTCACAAAGGTACTCATGGATGGAGGCAGCAGCATCAACATCCTCTATTATGAGACTTTTCGCCGTATGGGGTTGGTTGATAAGAACCTCAGCCAGTCAAACACTATCTTCCATGGTGTGGTACCTGGTAAGTCGGCGTATCCAGTCGGCAAGATCGAATTGGAAGTGGCTTTTGGGGATGAGAACAACTACAGGGTGGAGAAGTTGACCTTTGAGGTGGTCAAGATAAGAAGTCCATATCATGCTATATTTGGGCAGCCGGCTTACGCCAAGTTCATGGCACGACCGTGTTATGTGTACTTACAGCTCAAGATGCCGGGTCACAATGGGACTATCACGGTTCACGGCAGCCGGAAAGTGGCTCTCGAGTGTGAGGAAGGTGATGCGGCTTATGCAGAATCTGTGTGTGCTACAGAGGAGTTGAAGTTTTACAAAGACAATGTTGACCCAACAGATATGACCTCTCTGAAAAAGCCAACCACAGAACAAGAGCCGGAAATGAAATTTAAATCAGCTGATGAGACTAAACTTGTTGATTTTGTTCCAGGTAACTCATCTCAGCAGTTTAGCATCAGTGCAAATCTGGATCCAAAATAGGAAAGCACGCTCATCGAGTTCATCCGTGAGAATAGGGACATCTTCGCGTGGAAACCTTCTGACATGCCAGGTGTACCTAGAGAACTCGCTGAGCATACTCTCAATGTTGATCCGAAGTTTAAGCCGGTCAGACAGTTCCTTCGGCGGTTTAATGAGGAAAGGCGGAAAGCTATTGGTGAAGAAGTAGCCCGGCTCTTGGCGGCCGGGTTTATCGTTGAAGTCTTTCACCCAGAGTGGTTGGCTAACCCGGTGCTCGTGCTCAAGAAGAACGGCACCTGGCGGATGTGTGTGGACTACACGGACTTGAACAAGGCGTGTCCGGCTGATCCTTTTGCCCTCCCCCGTATTGATCAAATCATTGATGCTACAGCATGTTGTGCACGCTTAAGTTTCTTGGATGCTTATTCCGGATATCATCAGATTAAGATGGCAGTTAAGGACCAGGAGAAGACGGCGTTCATCACTCCCTTTGGAGCCTTCTGCTATGTGTCTATGCCCTTTGGACTCAAGTGTGCACAGGCGACTTACCAGCATTGTGTACAGAACTGTCTTCATAAGCAGATCGGGCGCAATGTTCACGCATACGTGGACGATATTGTGGTTAAATCCATCAAAGAGGAAACCCTGATAGATGATTTAAGGGAAACCTTTGATAATCTCCGGGTCTATAAGATGATGCTTAACCCGGCCAAGTGTGTCTTTGGTGTTCCTGCAGGCAAGCTCTTGGGTTTCTTGGTTTCTGACAGAGGCATTGAGGCTAACCCGGAGAAGATCAAGGCCATCACCTCCCTGGCTAAGCCGGCGTGTATAAATGACGTTCAGCGCTTGGCGGGTCGCATCGCTGCTTTAAGCCGGTTTATAAGACGTTTGGGTGAGAAGGCCATGCCCTTATATCAGTTGATGAAGAAAACTGGTAACTTTGTCTGGAATGATGCAGCTAATACCGCTTTTGAGGATTTGAAGAAGCAGCTGGCAGAGCCCCCAATCCTTGCTGCTCCGGTTGATAAGGAGCCTTTACTACTGTATGTAGCAGCAAACGCACGAGCCGTCAGCGTGGCTATTGTGGTGGAGCGCAAGGAGGCGGGTAAGGAGCATCCGGTTCAGCGGCCGGTTTATTATGTCAGCGAAGTGCTCATTGAGTCCAAGCAGCGGTACCCGCATTGGCAGAAGCTTGTGTATGGTGTGTTCATGGCGAGCCGGAAACTTAAGCATTATTTTCAGGGTCATCCCATCACTGTGGTCAGTTTTGCCCCTCTTGGTGATATTATTCAAAACAGAGAGGCCACAGGGAGAATTGCTAAGTGGGCTATAGAACTTGGATCTCATGGTCTCAAATATGTGCCACGCACTGCTGTTAAATCTCAGGCCTTGGTGGATTTCATCAACGATTGGACAGAGTCACAAGTGCCCGAGCAGAAGCCGGATAACACATATTGGACTATTCACTTTGACGGGTCCAGGCAGTTGGAGGGCTCAGGGGCTGGCGTTGTATTGGCTTCCCCTAAAGGTGACAAGTTCCATTATGTGCTACAGTTGATGTTTCCTTGCACTAACAATGCGGCTGAGTACGAAGCCTTGCTCCACGGTCTTCAGATGGCTAAGGAGATGAGCTTGAGCCGGGTAAGGTGCTTCGGTGACTCAGACTTGGTGGCTCAACAAGTATCAGGCAAGTGGAACTCTAAGGACCCTCTAATGGCGGCTTATCGCCGTGAAGTTGATGCCATTGCTGGGCACTTTCAGGGCTACCAAGTAGAGCACATTGATCGCAGGAAGAACGAGGCGGCTGATGCTCTAAGCCGACTAGGCTCTCAGCGAAAGCCGGTGCCGCCTAACACTTTCCTGGACGTCCTGTATAGCCCTTCGGTTAAGGTGCCTACGGAGGAAGACTTGGCCGTCCCTGACCCGGAGGCACTACTGGTGGCGGCTCTCCATATCATACCAGACTGGACAACGCCATATCTGGCTTACATGACCCGGGGCGAGTTGCCTGAGGATGAAACTTTGGCCAGGCAAATAACCCGGCGGGCCAAGTCAATGATTGTTATCGATGGCGAGTTGCATCATCGCAGTGTTACAGGGGCATTTCAGCGTTGTGTCTCCCCTGAGGAAGGTCAAGAGATCTTGCGTGAGATCCATGAAGGGGATTGTGGCCATCATGCCGGCTCAAAATCCCTTGTGGCCAAGGCTTTCCGTCATGGTTTTTATTGGTTGACGGCTCATGCTGATGCAGAGGACTTGGTCAGTAAATGTGATGGTTGCCAAAGGTTCTCACGACGGGCTCACGTGCCGGTTCAGGAGTTGAGGATGATCCCAATCACTTGGCCCTTTGCGGTCTGGGGGCTTGATATGGTTGGGCCTTTTAAAAGGTCCAAGGATAAGAAGACCCACCTCTTGGTGGCAGTTGATAAATTCACAAAGTGGGTGGAAGCTGAGCCAGTTAGCAAGTGCGATGCAGCCACGGCGGTTCAATTTATGAAAAAGGTGATTTTCCGCTTTGGCTTTCCGCACAGCATTATAACTGACAATGGCACCAGTCTTTCCAAAGGCGCCATGGAAGGGTTTTGTCAACGACAGCATATCCGACCTGATGTTTCCTCAGTGGCTCATCCTCAATCCAATGGTCAAGCTGAGAGAGCTAATCAGGAGATTCTGAAGGGCATCAAGCCCCGGCTTTTGGTCCCTTTGCAGCGGACGCCGGGTTGTTGGGTGGAGGAGTTGCCCTCCGTCTTATGGAGTATCAACACTACTCCTAACAGGTCCACAGGCTTCACGCCTTTCTTCATGGTTTATGGAGCAGAAGCAGTCCTTCCTAGTGACATCCGTCACGATTCACCTCGCGTGGCGGCTTATGTTGAGACGGATAATGAACAGGCGCGTCAAGATGCTCTTGACTTGTTGGACGAATAGCGTGATGTGGCAGCAGCCCGTTCAGCGATTTACCAACAAGACCTGCGCCGTTATCATAGCCGCCGGGTCAAATCCCGGGTCTTCCAGGAAGGCGACCTTGTGCTCCGGCTCATCCAGGATCAAACAGATGCACACAAGTTATCCCCACCTTGGGAAGGGCCCTTTGTGGTCAGCAAGAACTTGCACAACGGGTCATATTACCTCATTGACATTCGGGAGCACAAGGATTCGCGTAAGTCGGAGGAAGAGACCCATCGGCCGTGGAACATATCTCAGCTTCGGCCTTACTACACTTGAGTCGCCGGCTCTCGTGGTGTACATATTTCTTTCAGCCATGTATATATTATGATAAGCAATAAAGCAGGACCTCTGTCCTTTTTTCTCCCCTAAATATGCACGTGTTATTCACATGATGACTTCAAGGAGGATCCGGCTTATGATCGTATTCGAATCTAGCCGTAAGCGGTAAAGTCACCTGGGGGCTTCCTGTTCAAACATGGGTCGTATTCGAACCAAAGAGAACATAGCTGTCGATACCCATTTGATTGGCACAGTGCCGAGCTCATTGGGAGGTTACCTTTGGTCATATTTGAATCATGGTTTACCCCCTCTGAGAACCGACGTGGATCGTATTCGAATCAGCGTCGTTAAACAATTCTAAAAGTCAGTTGGGGGCTTCCTGTTCAAACATGGGTCGTATTCGAACCAAAGAGAACATAGCTGTCAGTACCCTCTTGATTGGCATCGCCACACCCACTGGGGGCTATGTGATCGTATCCGAATCTTAGCTTAACCTCTTTGGGCCGGGTCTCTGGTCGTATTCGAACCGGAAGCCCCTAAGTTCCTCTGCTCTATCACAAGTTTACTCTGATTATGTAAAGGTGTGTACGGCCGGGTCTCGCTTTGCCGGCTTAACTTTGGTTTAGAGTGTTCGTTGAACACCATGGGTGTCATTAAGACAGGTAAATCGGAGTCAAGATACCAAACTTGTTATCCGGTTTATCTAAACCGGAAGTATGCTTACAGGCCACCAAGTGTGGTATTACGGTTGTAATAAGGATATATATGAGGGCTAGTCTTTTTTGATTCATATTCTGGGTTATCTATCTCAAACACCTGACTCTCAGGGCGGTAAGCCGCCTCGAGACTTGTGATCTGCCTTTCTATGCAGGATACTTAAAGGCACCTCTTTAAGGTTGAGAAAAACAAAGGGATGATTATGACCCGGAGAAACATCAAAGAGACAATTTCAAAGGACTTTCGCATTCAATACCTGCACGATGGCACGGCAGAGATGAACTGTTGCACCTACTCTATTACAAAAACTCTTCAAGTTTAAAAGGTGGAACATTGTTTGATAAACCGCCAGCCAAATTATGATGCCCGCTGAGTTGAGGTCCCCGGCTCATTCCTATCTTCTCCTCCGGCTGATCCCAAGACCTCGAAGGTTGATGACTTCCAGTCGATGCCGCTGAGAGCTTCGAATTGGGCTTCTTCGTCAATTAACCCGGCCGGGTCAATCTCCGGGGCGAAGGTGTGCTGACGAGTCGGCGGGATCAAGTTGAGGGCTTCGTAGCGAGGGGTTGGAATCCTCTGATTCTCCACATCATAACCCGGCTGATACTTGGTCAGGTCCGTGTCATTCCCGATAAGGGTGGCCACCGGGCGTACCGCCTTCACGCAGGTTGCGAAGTCCTTCTGATCGAAAGTTGAGCCGTCTTCCTTCAGGCTTGGATAACCCAGGGCGATGTCCGCCGGGTCTAGCTCCGGCAGGAATGCCTTGGCCCGGCTCAGCGCGGCGATCGCTCCGGCTCTCGCAGAGGCCCGTCGCAGCTCTTGGATCCGCTGAGGTAGAACAGCGAGCCGGCGCAGGACTTCGGCCAGGTGAGTCGGCACCTCGTTGGATAGGGCCACCACAGCTAAGGCACGTTGTGACCCGGTGTAGAGCTGCTCCACCAGGGTATACACGACCTTTAGCTTGGTGACCACGCTCTGGTTGAGATTGGCGCTTCTGGGACCTGTTTAATAGAATCAGATAAGCCGGCGGCAAGGATGAACAATGAGATATAAACATTCCAACATTGATGAAAGCCGGTGAGGCGACCGAAGATGGCGGCCACCATTTGGGAAACCTGGCGCTTTAGGCCGGAGAGCTCGGCGGTCTTCTCAGAGAGAGCCTTCTCCGCCTGTTCTGCCTGGGTCATCAGTGCGGCCTTCTCTTCGGCCCAGGCTTTTCTCTCAGCATCAAACTCGGTCTTCAACTTCTCTTGCATGGCGATGCTGGATACAAACTTGGCGTTTGCCTTCCGTGTCTCCATCTCCTGCATCTTCAGCCGGCTCTTGAGATCCGCAAGGTCCGCCTCTAGCTTCTTGCCCACAGCCTGTATAAATTTCCGGGTTAAGAGCAGTTACTATGTAAGTCCCAAGCACTTTCCAAGCAAAGACACTTGGCACTTGGGGGCTAATGCATATTGAATGTATCTATCTACATACAGCCGGCTCAATTGAGTAAGCCGGAACCTAAGTCTACAACATATTCAAGCATAAGTCGTCGACTTGGGGGCTAGCATGGCAAAGGTAACTATGCAGTAAGTAAGAAGACAGCAGAAGGATACCTCCGATTTTTGTTGGATCTGGTTTACCATGGCGACCTCCGCGTCCCGGCTCTTGTGCACCTGGCTGATGTAGCCATAGACGAGATCTCCGATGCTCAAGTTGGTGTAGTCGGAGAGGTCCAGGTTCACCCGGTGGGGCTGCAACAACTCCCCCTTCGCGGAGCACTTGGCCAACACGGTCGGTCTCCCCGGCTCAACAAACTCCGTCCGGGTGATTACCACGTCCGGGTCGTCTGCTGGCGGAGCTGAGCTGGTGGCCTTCGGGTTAACCGAAGCTTCGGTCGTTGCCTTGGTAGTCGGGGCAGTGGCCTCAGGTGCCGTGTCCACTGGAGTGGTGGCTTCGGGGGCGGAGGCAGCTGGCGGCTCTTGAGCCGTCACCTCCGGTTCAGGTAAGTCCGGCACTCCGGCTGACCTGGTCTTCTTCGCTCTTTTGGTGAGCTTTGCCTGGGCACTGAAAGGACAGAAACATTCAGCACAAAGAGAGTAAGTACATACAAGTATAATATGAGATGGTTGTCATTACCCGGGCGCGGTCTTGAAAGTCGGAAGACTCGACTGCATAGAGTCGCCCGAAGAAGGGGAGGTCTCCTGATAATTGGAGTCAGAAGAATTGAGTGGCTGACGGATAACACCCGCCAACGGATGAAAAGGGTACAAGTGAGAAAAAACCTCAGTTCGACGCTTCCTTGTTGCGTCGGGTAACCCGGCGGAGAGATCGGTGTCCTTGTGGGTCCGGGTGTGACGCCGGCTTTCATGAACCTGTCGCTTCAAAATAAATTGAGGGTCTTGGTAAGCTAAAGGATGTGAAAAGCTTACTTTCCGGGTTACCCTTCGGACTTTCAGCTATGGCAAGGGCTCCGAGTCGGAGGAAAGTGACATTACCTCTTCAACCACCGGGTTACTGGCGCCGGTGTCACCCTGTCAATGAGCAAGTGTTGATAAGGAAAACAGCAACAAATAACAAGTACAGCAAGAATTTAAAGGCTTGGGGGTTACCTCTGACTCGGAGCTGTCGCTTAATTGCATCAGCTCCGAAGCAGTAGGCCTGCTTCCTTTTTTGCGAGGGGCGGCTTTCTTCGCCTTCCTGGCCTTCTTGGCCGCCTCATGGTCATATTTGACCCGCCAGAACTTATCATCAGTCTGAAAATACAATGATGAATTCTCAAAACGGTTCAGATGCAGGTTATATGCAGAAGGAGATAAAACATTAAAGTCAGCGGCTTACCGCTGGGGCTGGGTTGGTCTTGCAGAAGGGGGCTAACCCGGTCCTTCCGCAGTCTGCCAGGATCTCGTTTAGAAGAGCCTTGGTCTCCTCCTCTACAACGTCTTCTGGAAGATCGTTGCGGCTGTGCCTCTGAGGGTCATCCTTTCGCCCGGTGTACTCACACATTAAGCCGGGGCGGCGGCTCAATGGGATCACCCGCCATGAGATCCAGACCCGGACCAGGTCGATTCCATTCAGACCGTTGCCCAGGAGGGCCTTGATTTTGTTGATAGTAGGAAGCAGAGGCTGGCGCTCCGCTTGAGTTAGCTTGTCCGACAGTGGGTGAGTCGGCTCCAGACGTGTTGGGCGAAAACCGGGCAGCGGGCTTTCACCAGCCGGGGACGTGTCTTGGCAGTAGAACCAAGTCATATTCCAGTCCTTGGGGTGGCTCGGCGGCTCTGCGTAGGGGAAAAGACAGTCCCTACGCCACTAGATGGAGATGCCGCCTAACTCCAGACTTGGCCCGTTGGCGCACTCATTCTGGCGGTTTAAGTAAAACAGCTCTCTGAAGAGCAGCAGACTAGGCTCTTCTCCAAGGTACACTTCGCAAAAGACTTGGAAATTGCAGATGTTGGATACGGAGTTGGGTCCTATATCTTGAGGCCGCAAGTCGAAGAAGTTGAGCACGTCCCTAAAAAACTTTGAGCCGGGCGGTGCGAAGCCCCGGCTCATATGATCTGCGAAGATCGCTACCTCCCCGTCCCTTGGCTGTGGTCTTTCTTCTGACGGGTCAGGGGCACGGTAGGACATGACTTCTTTCTTAGGGAGATATCCGGACTTAACAAAATTGGCTAGGGTCTCATTGGTGACGTTGGACCTCATCCAGTTGCAAGTGATGGGAGCCTTGGGAGGCATGGTGAAAGTTGGCAGTCTATGACAAAAAGGAAAATGTCCGGGTTAATTATAAGCCGGAGATCCACAGTTCAAAACTAAGGTGGCGGCTTATGAAGGGGACTAATGATATATACTCAGGTACAGTGGGTTATTTAAGCCGCAGGGGCATTCAGATTAAGTTGGCTATCTACGGCCTTACTACAGTTAAGCCGGAGGATTCTACGAAGCATGGCTTTCTTTAAACCGGAGGATTCGGCAGCGCGTGGTTTCTTTAAGCCGGAATTGTAAGCCGCCAAGATTCAATGGTTGCAGTTTTTACTAAGTGTGGTAAAACAGGTTTCACATATTGCCGTAACTTTTTTGGATCAAAATGGTCGGTGCAAAGAAAATTTTCTAGACCTAAAATGCGGACGCAGGGGAGTTCTTGAGCTCGAAGGAGGTTTATGCAGTAGAAAGAAGTGTGTTTTGCAGGTAAAATGAGTACTAAACAACTACTGCAGCAAGTCTATACAGATCTAAGATCAACAGGAGAAGTAAGAGAGAAAGCTACCGAAGTATGTGGCAATGGCGACGAACACGAAGAACACAGACGAACCCTACGGTAGATCTATCTTACAGGGCAAGCAAGACTTACCGGAGTTGGAGAGCTGCGGAGGTTATTGCGTTTCTCTGGTCCGTTCAGGGTGATGCAGCAGCCTGAGCTTGGTGACGACGAGAAGACCCGCGGCGGCGACGGCGGAGGAGCTCGGGCAGAAGAGCGATGGCGCGAGGAGGAAGAAGAGAGCGTGAGAAGAGCCCGTCGGGCCGGCCTATTTATAAGGCAAGGCCATAAGTGGGCGCGAGATTCAAGGAGACCACGGCGTGGTTATCTCCCCCCCACGACGCCTCGATTTTCGGAATGACAGTAAAAGCAAAGATCCGTTGCGGATCTGGCGGAGTAAAAAAAAACGGACTTAATGGAGAATGATGTCATGGCGGATTATCCGGAGTCCAGAGGGTGACGTCACTCCGGGTTATGGCCTTCACATGAATTGTAAGCCGGAGATTTTTTCTGTCAGAAAAGTTGAAGATTGACGTGAGCCGGCTCAAATCAATCTGGGGCCTAATGTTGAGGATATAGACCTTAGAGTCACCCGCCAGGAGGGGCCGGGTTACTCGTACGGTCGTTGCCAGAAGCCCGGAGCCAGGTTTGAAGACGATGGGCCAGAGATGGGCTGAGACCCGGATATGGCTTAAGGCCCGTAGTTACAATTATTATTATGGTAGAACTTGTAGTATAAGGCAAGTATAGTTGAGAGTCCGAGCCGGACACTCTTATGAGCCGGCCGGGACTCTAAGGGCTGCTGGGCGTCAGCCTCCCTATATAAAGGGACGACCCGGCAGCAGTTTAAGGGCGACAACAATCTCATCGAGAGCCGGGCATAGCTGTTTAGCTCCCTGGTGATCGTAACCCTAATCAATATCACCTCAAACTGGACATAGGCTTTTACCTTCACCGTAAGGGGCCGAACTAGTATAAACCCTCGTGTTCCTTGTCCCGCATAACCCCTTCAAGCTTCCTAGCTGCGATGGCTCCACGACTAAGTCCTAGCTTGAGGACATCTGGCGTGACAATTCCATGACAATTTTCGTAGAAACCGAAGCACATTCATTAAATTTTGGACATAACACGTTTATAAAAAACTACCGGACCTAAACCAGTCTAAGGTCCTCTTTGAGCCCTGCCCCCTCGCCGCCGGCGCCTCCTCCACCGCCGCGCCCTCCGGCCTCCTCTCCTCCTCCGGCGTCGGTCGCCATCGTCGGCCGCATCTCCTCCTCCGGCGGAGCTCGAGCGCCCTCTCCGGCCAGATCCAATCGGGGTCAACACGAGGTTGACCCGAGAGACCCCCCCGTTTTGCCAAGTCATTGAATTTTAACAGCATATGCCTCTGTTCATGGTTGCATAACTCCTCGCATGTAGCTCCGATTCGCGCGTGTAATATGTCAAATTGTTCGCCTCGTGATTGTCTATATTTTGTTCAATTGAACCATGTTCATTAGACGTCATCTTGATGCCCAAATCTCTATCGGAAGAGGGCTAGTTGCTGTTATCCTCTGGTTCTTATCAGAACTTGGAGAATTGTCATTTTTGTATCATTTAATCTGTGCATCTTATGGGCATGAGCTCTACATGTGTTTTGAACTATGCCATGCCATATTCCCAAGGGTGTATGCCATGTATTTTTGTGATCTCTGTGGTGACTAGCACAAGCATGCAAAGTAGGCTCCGTAATGTTTCTGATTTCAGGGACTCAGTGATTTCTCTAAGTCCTTGTCTGCTGTTATTTTGTTGCCATGTAAACTTGATGCTACAGAGAGATCCATGCATATTTTGGAGATGTTCAGAAAGGATGTTTTGTAGCTATAGTTGTATTGGATCCATTGCTGCAATTGTTTGCAATTATGGAGTGCCATAGCATGACTCAATATTGCTCTACTTTTGCCATAAAATATTTCTGGCAGATTCTTAACATGATATTCATTTTTGCCAAGCTTATTGTAGTTGATCCATACATGTTATGCTTTTATTCTTGCCATGGATAGCTTCATAAACATGCCATCTTGCCGTAGGTATGCTTTTTTTGTCATGCATTGCTCTGTAGTGAGTGCATCAAGCTCACAAAGTGGCCTACATATTATTGTTTCTGCCATGCTCTGTTTTCTGCTAAGTCTGAAACCTGATATCGAAACTTGCTATGTTTACATGCTTGCCATCATATCTTCTGTTCCTTTTTGGCTTATGGTAAGTAAGGGAATTTCTTCATGTACATTTAGTAGAACACTTCCATGTCTTGTTTTGCCATGTTAAATTCCTGTAGCATGTTGATTTCGTGCTCTGAACATTGCTACCTGATGCTGTTTTCTGCCATGTCCAGTTTTTCACTAAGTCTGTCATCCTGTTATCTTTTGCACTTTTTCCATGCTTGTTTGAGCTTGATATGTTGTGATCTAGCCGTAGCTCAGTGTTCATCTTTTGTCAAGAATCTTCTGTAGATTACTGCCATGTGCTTTGTTGCTATGTTGGAGTGCTGTAGAATTGTTGCTTGTTGCATTTTAAGTGCTATCATGCTGTTAATCGCAGATTCGTGTCATTCTTGTTTTGCTTGCCATTTGCAAACCGTGCATCCGTTTCCGGTGATCTTTATATCGATTTCGACCGAAATCATCTCATCTTTACAGTGGCATGCTTGGTTTGCCAAGTTACTGCCATGTTCATCATTTTCCTTCCGGACCACGCATATGCATCGCATATCATATCTCGCATATCATACATGTTTTGCATCATGTTGCCTGTGCATTTCTCGTGGTTGATTGTGGTTCCGTTTTTGTGCTCTTGTCTTGGGTAGAGCCGGGAGACGAGTTCGTGAACGAGGAACCTGTTGAGTACGCTTACGAGGATCAAGCTTTCGACAACTCTGAAACCTTGCAGGCAAGATGACCACCCCTCAAAATCACTTCTATCTTTGCTTTGCTAGTTGTTCGCTCTATTGCCATGCTCCGCTACCTATCACTTGCTATATCATGTCTCCCATTTTGCCATGTCAGCCTCTAACCATCCTTTCCTAGCAAACCGTTGTTTGTCTAAGTTACCGCTTTTTCTCAGCCCTTCTTATAGCGTTGCTAGTTGCAGGTGAAGTTGAAGTTTGTTCCATGTCGGAACATGGATATGTTGGGATATCACAATATCTCTTATTTAATTAATGCATCTATATATTTGGTAAAGGGTGGAAGGCTCGGCCTTATGCCTGGTGTTTTGTTCCACTCTTGCCGCCCTAGTTTCTATTATACCGGGATTATGTTCCTTGAGTTTGCGTTCCTTACGCGGTCGGGTGATTTATGGGACCCCCTTGACAGTTCGCCTTGAATAAAACTCCTCCAACAAGGCCCAACCTTGGTTTTACCATTTGCGACCTATGCCTTTTACCCCCGGGTTTTCTAGAGCCCGAGGGTCATCTTTATTTTAAACCCCCCGGGCCAGTGCTCCTCTGAGTATTGGTCCAAACTGTCAGTCGCCGGTGGCCACCAGGGGCAACTCTGGTCTGGCCTATCGGAAGCTTGGACAATCCGGTGTGCCCTGAGAACGAGATATGTGCAGCTCCTATCGGGATTTGTCGGCACATTCGGGCGGCTTTGCTGGTCTTGTTTTACCATTGTCGAAATGTCTTGTAAACCAGGATTCCGAGACTGATCGGGTCTTTCCGGGAGAAGGTTTATCCTTCGTTGACCGTGAGAGCTTATGATGGGCTAAGTTGGGACACCCCTGCAGGGTATTATCTTTCGAAAGCCGTGCCCGCGGTTATGAGGCAGATGGGAATTTGTTAATGTCCGGTTGTAGATAACTTGTCACTTGACCCAATTAAAATACATCAACTGCGTGTATAGCCGTGATGGTCTCTTCTCGGCGGAGTCCGGGAAGTGAACACGGTCTGAGTTATGAATGACGTAAGTAGGTGTTCAGGATCACTTCTTGGTCATTGCTAGATGACGACCATTCCGTTGCTTCTCTCCTCGCTCTCATTTGCGCAAGTTAGCCACCATATATGCTTATTGCCGCTGCAACTCCACCTCATTACGCCATCATTTCCTATAAGCTTAAATAGTCTTGATCTCGCGGGTGTGAGATTGCTGAGTCCTCGTGACTTACAGATTCTACCAAAACAGTTGCAGGTGCCGATGATGCCAGTGCAGATGATGGCGTCGATCTCAAGTGGGGGTTCGACGAGGAACGTGGTCGTTACTATGTGTCTTTTCCTGATGATCAGTAGTGGAGCCCAGTTGGGACGATCGGGGATCTAGCATTTGGGGTTATCTTATTTTCATCTGGATTTTGACCGTAGTCGGTCTATATGTTTGTATTTTGGATGATGTATGAATAATATTTATGTATTGTGTGAAGTGGCGATTGTAAGCCAACTCTTTATCCCATTCTTGTTCATTACATGGGATTGTGTGAAGATGACCCTTCTTGCGACAAAACCACTATGCGGTTATGCCTCTAAGTCGTGCCTCGACACGTGGGAGATATAGCCGCATCGTGGGCGTTACAAGGTGGTAATCAGAGCCATCCCCGACTGAGGAGCCCCCTGCTTGATCGAATCGCTGGCGTTGTTGAGTCTAGAACAAAAATGTTTTGAGTCTTAGGATTATATATATCGGAGAGTAGGATTCTTTTTACTCCTCAGTCCCTTCGTCGCTCTGGTGAGGTCTCCTGACGTAGAAGTTTTGACTATTCTCTCCTCAAATTTCACTAAATTTTTTTTTAGGATCACGCGGGTATCTTGGAATCGTTCCGATGGTGTTGTGACGAGAACATTGTTCTTGGTGCCTCCTGACATTTAGGGGTTGTGGCAGTGTCCCGGGGAGTTGAGCTCCGAGGTGTTGTCGTCACAATTTTATCGTTGCAGTTCTGGAATACCTGAGTTTCGCCGACATCGAAATCTCTTTTATGCAGTTGTTGGTGAGATCACCCCGACGCCACCCAGTACTGGGGCGGGAGTTCGGGAGTATTGCCATAACTTGTATAACGGATGTTTTTCGAAGGTTGAGGTAAACGATTTCCGAAGATTTCTTGGTTATGTGTTGACAGATGGATACAGCTGGATCTAGGGATTGCTAGTTTGGGTGATATATTTTGTGTCCCCTGTATCCCCAACACCAGATTGCATAACCAGAAAGTTTCGGGAGTTTATAAGTGGGAATTCTAGTAGCCTTAGGATATCTTTCCGACAGACGCATGATATGAGATTGGGGTTCGACGTCTAGTGGTCCGCCTGTACACAGTTGGTTTTACAGTGGTCTCGTAGTGTCTTAAAGAGTCCATGGCTATGCCGACTCGGGGACGCTTCATATGTCATGTGCACAGCCTTGTACATGATGGTGCTGTACGATTGAGCCTGTGTGGGCCCCACCACGAAAAGTTCGGACGAAATATCTATCATATGTTTGTTCCGGCTTATTCTGCAAGCCAATACTTTGTTTTGTTTTGAATTGTGGTATTTGAGTTGCTTCGAATTCATATGTTGATTCCATATCTTTTCTAAGTGGCTTCTCAACTTATGGAAGTGTGATGATTTACTACGGAATTCATTCGTTCATCTTCGTTCGAATGTTTATTGTGAAGACTATATGTTGCAATTTCTATCCGTTGATTCTACTTATTTATTTGTCTATCAAGATGCTAACGGATGTCACCCTCTTCAGGATGGCTCCGCCAACGCGTCAGAATCCAGATCGCAATGAAGGGAGTCAAGCGAACCCTCCGCCACCACCTCCGCCTCCGGAGGCATGGCAAGCTATCATGGAAGCCACCAACGCCAATGCTCAGATGATCCTGCAACTCTTGCAAGAACGTACTCAAGGGCAAGGCAATCAAGGCAATCAAGGTCAAGGCAACAATCAGTTTCACTTCGCTACACTTAACCAGTTTCTCGCAAATCAGCCCAAGTCTTTCAGCTACTGTGCCGAGGCCACGGATGCCGATGATTGGCTCGTGGACATCAACAAGCATTTTGAATGTAGCAATGTCAGGCCTGCGGACTATGTCAAGTTCGCTTCTTTCCAGCTCAAGGACCAAGCTGCTGATTGGTATCAACAATACAAAGATTCCAGAGGAGGTCGTGTGATCACTTGGACTGACTTCTGTCGGGATTTCAAAGCGCACCACATTCCACAAAGTGTTGTTGAGAGCAAGCGTGAGGAGTTCTGCAATCTCAAGCAAGGCAACATGTCTGTGTATCAATACAACATCCAGTTTCAGAAACTTGCTCGCTTAGCTAAACAAGACGTTCCTGATGAGAGAAGCATGATCTATCACTTCAGAGGTGGCCTTAAAGAGGATCTGCAGTTAGCTCTCGTTCTTGTTGAGCCTACTCAGTTTGATCAATTCTATAATATGGCACTGAAGCAAGAGGCTGCTCAGCTCAAGTGTGAGGCTTCTAAGAAGAGAGTCAGGGACGGAGTTCAGTCTCCTTCTTCCTCACTTGTGACAGCTAAGCAACAGAAGTTCTGGTTGCCTCCTCCTCCTCCGTTTCGTCAGCCTTACCAGCAGAAGAACAAAGGTGGCCATGATTCTTCCAACTCTTCCAACTCTGGCTATCAGAACAAGTCTCAGAATCAAGCTCCGAAGTCCAATGCTCCTTATCACCGTCCACTCTCAGAGGTGACTTGCAACAAGTGTCAGCAGAAAGGTCACTATGCTAACAAATGCTTCAACCAAAGGCGCCTTCCTCCTCCTCCTGTCTGATCTTCCAGCAATGCAGTGGTCAAGCATAATCCAAAGTTTGCAAAGGTGAACATGATGAATGCAGCTCAAGCGGAGGAATCTACTGATGTGATAATGGGTAATCTTCCTGTTAATGATATTCCCGCAAAAGTTCTTTTTGATACTGGTGCATCGCTTTCTTTCATATCAAGGCCATTTGCATCTAAGCATGAATTGCATTTCCAAGGATTGCCTAGACCGTTAGCAGTTGTCTCTCCGGGCAAATGCATGAATGCAAGTTCCATGGTTCCGAATGTTACCATCAAGATGGGTGACTATAAATTTCAGTCTTCTCCAATTGTTCTTGGTGACTCGGATATTGATCTTATTCTCGGGATGGACTGGCTTTCTAAGCACAAGGCTCAACTTGATTGCGCTGCCAGGGAAATTCAATTGACACACTCTTCTGAGGATGTGATTATTTTGCCGCTCGTGATGAAACCATTCGGGTTTTCTCTCTCAATGAGAAGGGCGAATTGAATGCCATCTCTCAAATTTCAGTCGTTTGTGAGTATCAAGATGTCTTTCCAGAAGAGCTTCCGGGTATGCCTCCTCATCGGCCAGTTGAGTTCGTTATCGAACTAGAGCCTGGTACTGAACCCGTTTGCAAGCGTCCATACAAGCTTGGACCCAACAAGCTGAAGGAATTGAAGAAACAGCTCGATGAACAAGAGCGTCTGGGTTTGATCAGACCGAGTTTTCTCCATGGGGTTGTGGTGTTCTTTTTGTCAAGAAGAAGGATGGCACGGACCGACTTTGTGTCGACTACCGTCCATTGAACAAGAAGACAATCAAGAACAAGTATCCACTTCCCAACATCAATGAGTTATTTGAGCAACTCAAAGGTGCTAAAGTATTCTCGAAGCTTGACCTTCGTATGGGTTATCATCAGATTCGCATTCGTGAAGAAGATATTCCCAAGACAGCATTCAAAACAAGCTTTGGTTCTTATGAATATACTGTCGTGTCTTTCGGCCTTGTCAATGCTCCTCCAGTGTTCTCTCGGATGATGAATTTCATCTTCAACCCCTATACCAATGAATTCGTCCTGGTGTATCTCGATGATATCTTGGTCTTCTCCAAGAATAAGCAGGACCATGCCAAACATTTGCGTTTGGTGCTCGACAAGCTCAGAGAGTATCAATTCTATGCGAAGTTCTCCAAATGTGAGTTTTGGCTCGATGAAGTTCTTTTCCTTGGTCACATCATCTCTGCCAAGGGCATCGCTATTAACCCCGAGAAGGTGTCCGCAATTGTGAATTGGGAACCTCCTCAAAATGTCAAGCAGCTCCGCAGTTTTCTTGGTCTTGCAAGCTATTGCCGAAGATTCGTTGAGAATTTCTCCAAGATTGCAAAGCCTCTTTCCAACCTCCTCCAGAAGCATGTGAAGTATGTCTGGTCTCCTGAGTGTGACGTTGCTTTCAACACTCTCAAAGAGAAACTAGTCACAGCTCCTGTCTTGACTCCTCCTGATGAATCCAAGCCGTTTGAAGTTTTCTGTGATGCTTCTCTCCAAGGTCTCGGTGCTGTGTTAATGCAAGAGAAGAAAGTTGTGGCCTATACCTCTCGTCAGTTGAAGCCCAACGAGAAGAACTACCCCACTCACGATCTTGAGTTGGCGGCAGTTGTCCATGCATTAATAACGTGGAGACATCTCTTGTTGGGAAGACAAGTGGACATATTCACCGATCACAAGAGTCTCAAGTACATCTTCACTCAGCCCAACCTCAACCTCAGGCAGACTCGATGGGTCGAAATGATTCAAGAGTACAATCCGAGTATTGAATATACTCCAGGCAAGGCTAATGTCATTGCAGATGCTTTAAGCAGGAAGGCTTATTGCAACAGCTTAATCCTCAAGCCGTTCCAACCGGATCTTTGTGAAGCTTTCCGCAAGCTGAATCTCCAAGTTGTTCCTCAAGGCTTTCTTGCCAACCTCATAGTATCTCCTACTTTGGAAGATCAAATTCGTGAGGCACAACTCCTTGATGCCATGGTGAAGAAGGTGAAACGTGGTATCGACAAGGGTCTTTCCAAATACAAGTGCTATCGCATTGATGACAGAGACACTTTATTCTTCGAGGACCGGATTGTGGTTCCTAAAGGTGATCTAAGGAAAGTCATAATGAACGAGGCGCACAATTCTCTCCTTTCCATCCATCCTGGAAGTACGAAGATGTATCATGACCTCAAGCAGTCGTATTGGTGGACTCGAATGAAGCGAGAAATTGCTCAATTCGTGAATGAATGTGATGTCTGTCGAAGAGTGAAAACAGAACGCCAACGACCAGCTGGTCTCCTCCAACCTCTTGCTATCCTAGAATGGAAGTTTGATCATATCGAAATGGACTTCGTGACTGGATTTCCCAAGTCCAAGCGCGGAAATGATGCTATCTTCGTTGTCATTGACAAGCTTTCTAAAGTGGCTCATTTCCTTCCAATCAAAGAATCCATCACAGCAGCTCAGCTGGCAGAGCTATACACCTCCAGAATTGTCTCCTTGCATGGCATTCCATAATTGATTTCTTCAGATCGTGGAAGCATCTTCACCTCCAAGTTCTGGGACTCTTTCCAAAAGGCCATGGGCACAAACATTCGCTTCAGCACAACTTTCCATCCTCAAACTAGCGGCCAAGTCGAGCGAGTCAATCAAATTCTTGAAGATATGCTCAGGGCTTGTGTCATTTCCTTTGGCATGAAATGGGAAGATTGTCTTCCATATGCTGAATTCTCCTACAACAACAGTTTCCAAGCGAGTTCGGGCAAGGCCCCATTCGAGATTCTCTATGGCAGAAAGTGCCGTACCCCTCTGAATTGGTCAGAGACTGGTGAACGCCAACTTCTTGGCAATGACTTAATCACTGAAGCTGAAGAAATGTGTAAAGTCATCCGTGATAATCTCAAAGCCGTGCAATCGCGCCAGAACAGTTACTATGATAGTAAGCACCGTGATGTGGCTTTCGAGATCGGAGACCATGTCTACCTCCGCGTCTCTCCAATGAAAGGCACTCGTCGCTTCGGTATCAAAGGGAAGCTTGCCCCTAGATACGTGGGTCCTTTCAAGATCATTGGCAAGAGAGGCGACCTCGCCTATCAACTTGAGCTTCCTTCCAACTTCGCGAACGTGCACGATGTGTTCCACGTGTCACAGCTCCGCAAGTGCTTCAAGACGCCTGAGCGCACTATCAACTTCGAAGAGATTGACCTCCAAGAAGATTTGTCTTATCATGAGCACCCCGTTGCTATTCTTGAAGAAGCCGAGCGCAAGACTCGCAACAAGTCAATTAAATTCCTGAATGTGAAGTGGTCGCACCATTCCGACCGGGAAGCCACCTGGGAACGCGAGGACCATCTCCGTTCCGAATATCCGGAGTTCTTTCAGTCCTAGATCTCGGGACGAGATCCTCTCGTAGTGGTGGAGTGTTGTAACACCCCGCATGTAACTTGCCATATTTGTAACTCCGACTCTTGCCATTTTCGGCTATGTGATATGTTATTCCCTCCGTGGTCGGGTTTTGTTTTTTGTTTTGCATTTTGTTAATGTCATGCATTTCATATCATGTCATCATGTGCATTGCATTTGCATACGTGTTCGTCTCTTGCATCCGAGCATTTTCCCCGTTGTCCGTTTTGCAATCCGGCGCTCCTATCTCCTCCGGTGCACCCCTCTTATTTTTTTTCGTGTGCGGGTGTCAAACTTTTTCGGAATGGACCGAGGCTTGTCAAGTGGCCTTAATATACCACCCGGAGACCACCGGTCAAGTTTCGTTCCATTTGGAGGTCGTTTGGTACTCCAACGGTTAACCGGGCATCCGCAAAGTCCATTTGAGTGTCCAGCAAAACCCCCCTCTAAAACCAGCCCAAAACCCCTCCAAGTCATCTTCATGCTCTAGGTCGTTTGATCACGATCGTCTGGGCGAAAACCGCACCTCATTTGGAGCCTCCTAGCTCCCTCTACCTATAAATATGTGAGCATCCCGAAATAACATTCGCAGTCCCCGAAACCCTAAAAATCCCCTCTCCGCGGGCGGACGCGTCCAGCGCCCGCCGGACATCCGCGCC
>NC_057799.1:294727626-294744077 GCF_018294505.1 Triticum aestivum
CGCACCAGTGCCCGCCGCCGTCGCGCCCGAGGCGTCGCGCCGCCCGGAGCCGTGCCCCCTCGCCGCCGGCGCCTCCTCCACCGCCGCGCCCTCCGGCCTCCTCTCCTCCTCCGGTGTCGGTCGCCATCGTCGGCCGCATCTCATCCTCCGGCGGAGCTCGACCGCCCTCTCCGGCCAGATCCAATCGAGGTCAACGCGAGGTTGACCCGAGACCCCCCCCCCCGTTTTGCCAAGTCATTGAATTTTAACAGCATATGCCTCTGTTCATGGTTGCATAACTACTCGCATGTAGCTCCGATTCGCGCATGTAATATGTCAAATTGTTCATCTCGTGATGCTCTACATTTTGTTCAATTGCACCATGTTCATTAGACGTCATCTTGATGCCCAAATCTCTATCGGAAGAGGGCTAGTTGCTGTTATCCTCTGGTTCTTATCAGAACTTGGCGAATTGTCATTTTTGTATCATTTAATCTGTGCATCTTATGGGCATGAGCTCTACATGTGTTTTGAACTATGCCATGCCATCTTCCCAAGGGTGTATGCCATGTATTTTTGTGATCTCTGTGGTGACTAGCACAAGTATGCAAAGTAGGCTCCGTAATGTTTCTGATTTCAGGGACTTAGTGATTTCTCCAAGTCCTTGTCTGCTGTTATTTTGTTGCCATGTAAACTTGATGCTACAGAGAGATCCATGCATATTTTGGAAATGTTCAGTATGGATTTTTTGTAGCTATAGTTGTATTTGATCCATTCCTGCAATTGTTTGCAATTATGGAGTGCCATAGCATGACTCAATCTTGCTCTACTTTTGCTATAAAATATTTCTGGCAGATTCTTAACATGATATTCATTATTGCCAAGCTTATTGTAGTTGATCCATACACGTTATGCTTTTATTCTTGCCGTGGATACCTTCATAAACATGCCATCTTGCTGTAGGTATGCTTGTTTTGTCATGCATTGCTCTGTAGTGAGTGCATCAAGCTCACAAAGTGGCCTACATATTATTGTTTCTGCCATGCTCTGTTTTCTGCAAAGTCTGAAACCTGATATCGAAACTTGCTATGTTTACATGCTTGCCATCATATCTTCTGTTCCTTTTTGGCTTATGGTAAGTAAGGGACTTTTTTCATGTACATTTAGTAGAACACTGCCATGTCTTGTTTTGCCATGTTAAGTTCCTGTAGCATGTTGATTTCGTGCTCTGAACATTGCTACCTGATGCCGTTTTCTGCCATGTCCAGTTTTTCACTAAGTCTGTGATCCTGTTATCTTTTGCACTTTTGCCATGCTTGTTTGAGCTTGATATGTTGTGATCTAGACGTAGGTCAGTGTTCATCTTTTGTCAAGCATCTCCTGTACATTACTTCCATGTTCTTTGTTGCTATGTTGGAGTGCTGTAGCATTGTTGCTTGTTGCATTTTACGTGCTATCATGCTGTTAATCGCAGATTCGTGTCATTTTTGTTTTGCTTGCCATTTGCAAACCGTGCATCCGTTTCCGGTGATCTTTATATCGATTTCGACCGAAATCATGTCATCTTTCCAGTGGCATGCTTGGTTTGCCAAGTTACTGCCATGTTCATCATTTTCCTTCCGGACCACGCATATGCATCGCATATCATATCTCGCATATCATACATGTTTTGCATCATGTTGCTTGTGCATTTCTCGTGGTTGATTGTGGTTCCGTTTTTGTGCTCTTGTCTTGGGTAGAGCCGGGAGACGAGTTCGTGAACGAGGAACCTGTTGAGTACGCTTACGAGGATCAAGCTTTCGACAACTCTGAGAACCTTGCAGGCAAGATGACCACCCCTCGAAATCACTTCTATCTTTGCTTTGCTAGTTGTTCGCTCTATTGCCATGCTCCGCTACCTATCACTTGCTATACCATGTCTTCCATTTTGCCATGTCAGCCTCTAACCATCATTTCCTAGCAAACCGTTGTTTGTCTAAGTTACCGCTTTTGCTCAGCCCTTCTTATAGCGTTGCTAGTTGCAGGTGAAGTTGAAGTTTGTTCCATGTCGGAACATGGATATGTTGGGATATCACAATATCTCTTATTTAATTAATGCATCTATATATTTGGTAAAGGGTGGAAGGCTCGGCCTTATGCCTGGTGTTTTGTTCCACTCTTGCCGCCCTAGTTTCTGTTATACCGGGATTATGTTCCTTGAGTTTGCGTTCCTTACGCGGTCGGGTGATTTATGGGACCCCCTTGATAGTTCGCCTTGAATAAAACTCCTCCAGCAAGGCCCAACCTTGGTTTTACCATTTGCGACCTATGCCTTTTCCCCCGGGTTTTCTAAAGCCCGAGGGTCATCTTTATTTTAAACCCCCCGGGCCAGTGCTACTCTGAGTATTGGTCCAAACTGTCAGTCGCCAGTGGCCACCAGGGGCAACTCTGGTGTGGCCTATCGGAAGCTTGGACAATCCGGTGTGCCCTGAGAACGAGATATGTGCAGCTCCTATCGGGATTTGTCGGCACATTCGGGCGGCTTTGCTGGTCTTGTTTTACCATTGTTGAAATGTCTTGTAAACCGGGATTCCGAGACTGATCGGGTCTTTCCAGGAGAAGGGTTATCCTTCGTTGACCGTGAGAGCTTATGATGGGCTAAGTTGGGACACCCCTGCAGGGTATTATCTTTTGAAAGCCGTGCCCGCGGTTATGAGGCAGATGGGAATTTGTTAATGTCCGGTTGTAGATAACTTGTCACTTGACCCAATTAAAATACATCAACTGCGTGTGTAGCCGTGATGGTCTCTTCTCGGCGGAGTCCGGGAAGTGAACACGGTCTGAGTTATGAATGACGTAAGTAGGTGTTCAGGATCACTTCTTGGTCATTACTAGATGACAACCGTTTTGTTGCTTCTCTCCTCGCTCTCATTTGCGCAAGTTAGCCACCATATATGCTTATTGCCGCTGCAACTCCACCTCATTACGCCATCATTTCCTATAAGCTTAAATAGTCTTGATCTCGCGGGTGTGAGATTGCTGAGTCCTCGTGACTCACAGATTCTACCAAAACAGTTGCAGGTGCCGATGATGCCAGTGCAGATGATGGCGTCGATCTCAAGTGGGGGTTCGACGAGGAACGTGGTCGTTACTATGTGTCTTTTCCTGATGATCAGTAGTGGAGCCCAGTTGGGACGATCGGGGATCTAGCATTTGGGGTTATCTTATTTTCATCTGGATTTTGACCGTAGTCGGTCTATATGTTTGTATTTTGGGTGATGTATGAATAATATTTATGTATTGTGTGAAGTGGCGATTGTAAGCCAACTCTTTATCCCATTCTTGTTCATTACATGGGATTGTGTGAAGATGACCCTTCTTGCGACAAAACCACTATGTGGTTATGCCTCTAAGTCGTGCCTCGACACGTGGGAGATATAGCCGCATCGTGGGCGTTACATCTAACTCAGTTAGAGGTTAGAGTTAGATTCTAACCCTGAACTAACTCTAAACCAAAGAGGTGTATGGATGGCAGGGTTAGATTGACAATAAATGTCCTTTCTGAATCATTTGACTACTTTGGACCCTATTTCCTGTCGGATTTGGTGTGGCCGGCTCTTGTGTGGCCTCCTCCCGCTCACAATTGACATAACGAACCATCTTTACAAATCAAGCATGCAAAACATGATAAATTTTACTTTGTCCATGCAATTGAGATATCCTACTTAAACATACAAGTCCTCAATCAAGGTTCACAAAAAATACACTCCATGAAACAAAGCATGAGCTAACTCATCACGGAAGTCAGTCACGATAGGGAGGGAGCCCGGAGCCCCTCACGCATCCAGGGAGGAGCTCGTCATCGTCGCTCTAGAGGAAGGCTCTGTAGAGCCCAAGCCCCGGGAACCGCTTTGACGCCGGCGCTTGCGAGTTGAGGTCGACACCGGCATGGGTAGCAGGGCCACTTGCCGACGACTGCGAACCGAATCCTTGGGCCTCTAGAAATAATGCAAGCCTGAAACTGAAATACCTAGAAAGGCGAACTGAATCTTTGGGCCTCTAGAAATAATGCAAGCCTGAAACTGAAACACCTAGAAAGGTGAACTGAATCTTTGGGCCTCTAGAAACAATGCAAGCCTGGAACTGAAATACCTAGAAAGGTGAACTGATTCTTTGGGCCTCTAGAAATAATGCAAGCCTGAAACTGAAATACCTAGAAAGGTGAACTGAATCTTTGGGCCTCTAGAAAGATTTATTACCTCCTCAAGCAACATCAAACAATTCCATGCGCGCACCACAAATCTATACCAAGTTTAATCAGGATCTACTTTTCCAAATCAGAATTAGTGCTAGAGCGAGCAAGATCAATGATATGGCTGTGAGATAGAGAAAGAACGAACAAACTCACCCCTCTCGCGACCTACCTGGTAGGTGCGACGCCGCCGCGCAAGACAAGGGAGAAAAACGACCGGTGAAGGGGGAGCCGGGCAAGCTTCGAAGGCCGGAGGGAGAGGGTGGCAGAGGCCGGAGGGAGAGGGCGACCGGAGGAGAGAGAGGGCGAGCGGTGGAGCGGCGCTTGGGCGGGTGACCCGATGGGGAACAGAGAGGAGTCATGCGAGGGGGGGCGGAGGGAGTGATCTGGTGCGGGCAGGGGAGATATTTTTAGTTCTCTTTTAGTGGGCCCGAGGAGAACTAACCCAATTAGAACCTCTCCACCGGGCTAGTTTTTTTAGCAGGGTTAGAGCAAACTAGCTCAAACTAACCCCTCCTATTTGGATAATTTGAGGCTATTTCAACCCAAACTAGCTCTAACTCAGGGATCCAAACAAAGAGGAGTAGTACTGTACATGCTACAGTATGGACCGTGGCACATTGTTTTTTATGGCCATATCAGCACATTGTTTTCTATTGCTGATTCACTGGGCTGCCGTGGTTCGCACTCCTCCGACGCGAGTAGTAGTACTACTACTCCCTCCGTTCCTAAATATAAGTCTTTTTAGACATTTCAAATTGACTACAACATACAGATGTATGTAGACATATTTTAGAGTGTAGATTCACTCATTTTGCTCCGCATGTAGTTACTTGTTGGAATCTCTAGAAAGACTTATACGGCATGAATTTGTGCTCCTTCTTACTACTACGTACTACTTCACCGACATGTGGGAGAGCCAGCAGCATCCGGGTCGACGTAATACGTGTCATGCACCAGATTAGAGTGCAGAACGGAAGGGGGACATCACCCCGGTCGTACCGCCAGTAATTCATGACTATAGTGAGTAGTCATATCACAAGTCTTTCCAGCAGTAACGCGCCATCAAATCACACAGCCCGACCTTTCCAGCAGTAAGTAAGTTGAATCCGCTACTCCCTCACCCTCCTCGCCTATCTGTCAAACCGCCTACGCGAAAACTGCCGCGCGTACTGCCCGGGAAAAGCCCCGCCCTCAACTTTTAACTACGCAAAAGTAGTTCGAGCTTGTTCATTCTATATAAATACTAGTACTGTATGTTTATTCACCAGTGGGGTTGTTCAATGAATGGAGGGCCGGGGGGCACAAGTGAACAATACTACTACTAGTAGTAGTAAGTAGGAGTCGTACAGTTAGTCACCTTAAATAAATAGTTTCTTTTCTTTAATGACACGTACACAAATTGAAACGCTTGTTGTGGAGAGAAAAAGATAATAACTCCACTATATATGTACGCAGGGGCCTGAGCGCTTGCTTTACTAGGGTTGCTCTCTTCATTTTCTCATCCTATCCAGATATAAACAAGACAGCGGTAGCGACATTTTCTCTCTGCTCACCGCTGGTCACAGATCCGGCCGGATCCCTTCGGCTGGTGTGTGTAGAGGACTAGGTGCATCATTCACGCGGTCATCGCCGGCGAGGGAGGAAACCCACAGCTGCCAGAGGGGCCCGATCCTTTGCCCGTGCCGTTCTCTCCGACACAGCGCCGACTCGGGAGGTCTTCCGACCCTTCTTCCTCCCTGCCGTATTGTGCGCAGATCCGACCTGCCGCCGCCGACATCCCGACGACCCTCAGGTATAAGTTCTTCGAAAGCGGCCTTGCTCTACTACCCCAGCTCCCCACGTGTCTGCATGTGCATCTTTTTCTACTCCCATCAGCTCTACCAAAGCCACCTAAATTTTTAGTATTATTAGAGGTAAAGCTACTTCTTGCATTCAAATCTAGGACTTTTTTCAAACAACGAAGAAAGGGGGGAAAGTTGTAGCATGAATCTAGGACTTGATTCAAAGAGGAAATAATATGGTGAAAGTAGTAGAGACCAGATACCCAACCGGTCTCTTGGTTGAAAAGCGAAATAATGGGAAAACGTAGTACAAATTGGATAAGGAACAGATCTATTATTGGTTGAAAAAAGGATAGAAAGTGGCGGCTGGTGGACAAGTCAACAGAGTATGTCCAGGATTAGATTTGTTGCCCTCACATAGTAAAAGGTATCCAGGATTAGAATTGCTGCCCTCACATAGTAAAAGGTCTCAGGATTAGATTTGCTGCCCTCCCATAGTAAAAGGTCCCCAGGATTAGATTTGCTGCCCTCACATAGTAAAAGGTCTCCAGGATTAGATTTGCTGCCCTCACATAGTAAAAGGTCTCCAGGATTAGGTTTGAGGCCCTCACATAGTAAAAGGTCTCCAGATTAGATTTGCTGCCCTCACATAGCATGAACAAACTCGGCATCACCACTTTATGCCTCCTTGTAGGTACATTGTGCTGATGCGTCCACTGCCGCATGTCCTTATACCAACCTTTTCCTGTTGTTAATGTAAGGGCGCATGTAAAATGAAGCGATCACACTGTTACCTTAGGGACATGTCTAACCAGTATTATTGCTAATCTAATGCCTCCAGTGATAAGATGCAATTAAACTGTGTTACAAATGGTACTCCTGCTGTTTTCCCCAGTATGATAAGTAAGTTGCTCCTTTACGCTGCTGAGTGTCCTGGTGTCCCCACGGTCCCATGCCCTTAAACCAACTCTTTAGCTGCTGTTGATTTACTGTATCTGGTAAACAAGCAATGCCACCATTAAAGTAATCCCATATTTGACGAATGTCATTGTTGATCGTAATGCTTCCGGTAACATGAAGCATTGCTGACATTTTAAAATTTCTACTATCCTTGCGTGATTGCCATGAACATAATTAAGATGCTTCTTTTCATTTCGTGTATGTTTCGTATATTCTTATTGACCAGCAACTGTTTACTTTCTATCTTTTTGTGCAGATAGGGATATCCATTTCACCTTGTTGCTATTGTGACCTTTTGGTGAACTGCACAAACACTTTTTTTTTGGAATGAGTGTCTTGTGCAGTTCAACTAAAATGTCACGTGGGCAACATCTCTCAATTTTGGTGGAACTACACAAAATGGTGATTGGAGTTTCCAAAATCTCCGTCAAGTTCTGCTGGTAATCTCGTGCAACATTTTATTAGCCTTTGCAAGATGAGCCGTCACTGTCACCACAATGGCACTTTATTTTAGTGGAACTGCACAAAAGGATAAGCAAATTATAGTTGCACCTTACATGAGCTGGACAGCCAACCTTAATGTTCCTCAATTTTAGTGCAACTACTAAAGAAGAACCTGCCAGCTCACGAGAGCAAGTACTTCTTGCTAGCTGAATGATGCAATCTTTGCTTCATTTCAGGTGAACTGCAGAAAAAGACGCATGAATTGAATCATGGAACTCTAGGCAGGCCTCATCCGAGTGGAGCTGCAAGTTGAGTTCAAGGAGTGCCACTATTATAGTAATCATGCTCTTCTTGTTTGTGCTGTGCAAATAGGAATACTCGACTACAGATGTTGTGACGGTCAAGAGCATTCTCCAAGTTCTTTGGTTGTATGACACGGCTAGCCAAGATGGATTTAATCTCGATATTCACTTTATCAAAAGGCCCTAGTGGGTTGGTTCTGAATCTTGCAAGCTCGGAATCAATGAGATGTGTAGGCATATTTGTTGTACTTATTATTTGAATCTTATTTGTTGGTTATGAATCTTGCAAGCTGGGAATCAATGAGATGTGTAGGCATCTTTGTTGTACTTATTATTTGGATCTTATTTGTTGGTTCTGAATCTTGCAAGCTGGGAAACACGGCATGATGATGCAGAGGACAACAACCATAACAAACAGTTCAAACTTGGTAGTATTATCTGTGTGAAAGTGCGACAAATGTGCTGATCGTGTGCGTCCTGAGAATAATAATTCTAATTGTTGTGCATGTTGATCCTGTGGCACTGATAGAACGAGCCAATGCATTGCTTGTTTTAAGTATAAATTTCTATTAAAGCTAATTAAATTTAAGTAAAGTGACCACTAACTCTTGTTACTACAGTACCAATACAGACCCACTCGTGAACCGATGTGTGGTAGGTTTCTTAATGGAGGCGTTTGAATGCGCTGAGGGTGCATCTTCTGCCAGGCGTGCAGCGGGCGAGGGGGGGGGGTAGTAACTGTTGTCGCCTGTACACACTCAGTTTACTGTTGAATCTAGTTCCCCAAGATCTGAAAAACAAACTGCTGCCGCCGCCTACCCACTCGTTCACTTGAAGAGACTCCAATGGCGATCCGAGGGGTGAGCCTGCTGGATATGGACTTCAGCAAGGAGTTCCCCTTTGAGTTTGCCGTTCAGTCCTATGGCTGCACCAAGTTGAATGTGATGTACACCAACGATCCAGACTCGGTGAAGCTCTGCCTCACCAAGTTCAAGCAGTACCTACAGGAAGAGAAAGCACAAGGTCGCAGGACTAGACCTTGTGCCCATCCATTCGTCTCCTGACAGGGACCAGCGGATTGCCGTCGCCCAGGTATGTGTGCGGGACGAGGTTCTCATCTACCACTGCTGTAGGGCCATCGGAGGTTCTGGAGCATTTGCCTATTTCATCGGCAGCACCGAGTGCACCTTCGCTACGGTGGAGAGAAGGAAGAACGCGACGATTCGGCCATCTGGTGCAACAAGCTTGTCGACATCCAGAAGCAATACAAGATCATCAGCAACGGGCAGGAGAAGGACTCCGTGGTTGACCTCGCCGAGACCATCATCGACCCCTGATACGCCAATATGAAAGAATACAACGATACCAAGGACCTGAACACGTGGGAGGTACCTCTAAATCTAGCCTACATAACCTACGTGGCCAAGGACGCATACGCATGCTACGACATGTACAGGCAGATCTTGGACATGAGGGCGTGTCTGCTTCCCGTAACTGACAAGTACACGGACAGCCGCAGCGGCATGATCAAGCGTGCTAGGAAGGTCTAGATGTTGTACTTTATCTGTTTATAAGCACCTTTATCATCTGAGTGTTTCATGCATTAGCCTATGTGTCGTAATTATCTGTTTTGTCCAAAATATTTCTTTTAAGAACCCATTAACCTGTTTGCTTTTTTTAGTGGCTACTTGCTTATGTATGTAACTAGTTCACTTGTCCATTAAAAAAAACTAGTTCACTCGGCTTCCGTGCTTTGAATTCCTTCGTCCCAACATATTCCCCTTCTCAGGTGGACCCAGCAGGTCTCGTACACAGACATATGGGACCAACCACCTATCCATTTGTATTTCTTTATTTTGTTCAATCTTGCATCCTCTTCTTATACAGCGGCTGGCCATCATAGCCTATGGCATTGGCCAGGCCATCCCTCTATTCCCACACATTGTCCGGCGGCGGCGGCTCCACCGGCCCACCCTGCACCCGAACAAGTCAACCCTCATACTCGCCTCCGCCTGTGTCTTCCTCCACTCCGGTTCATTCGGTCCGAAGTCTCGACGTCGTCCTCCGCCTTGGTGCTCTCGCCGCGGCGCCGCCGTCTGTCGTTCCCAACATGGTCAGCAAAACAAGAGGAAGCGGGAGACAACTGTTCGTCGAGAGGCTGACAGTCCCGGGCCCACCAGGTCCATGGCCTAGGTTTTGTTGTTTAACATGGGCAACCCACGACATGTTTCATCATTTTTTGGATCCAGCAGGTATCAAGCGGCCTCCGGGCCTCCCAACCTAGCTTGTCTATAACATCAGCAGCCCAAGTTATGTTTGTTTTTTCAAGACAACACATAGCTCAGTTCTGTTTTTCTATAAGAACGCAAAACTGAACCTATGTTTTCTATAAGAATGCAGAACTGAACCTATATTTATATCTTATTTTATTACACACACACACACAAATATATATATATATATAATAGAAACAACATAAGGTTCCGTTAAACCTGTCGTTCGTCCAACCATTTTATAGACCTTCCCACTTCCTTCATTTTTTGTATTCATTAATCTTATATCTGAATTTTCTCCCACTTTATTTTTCGATGTAAACTGAGTTTTCTCCCAGTACTTTTCCCTAGAATAAAAAATAATAATACCCCACATACTATTAACTCATCAAATTAAAATGATATTTTATTTCGTAAGTTGAAAGTTCTTACAAAATAATAATAATAATTGTTTATATATAACTTGGCAAGTTAACTCCTAGTGATTGCGTACATAAGCTTGCAACGATTTTACCGACCAATGCAGTAATAGACGTGCAATCATGTGTTTATGTTTTTATAACATTTCTCCGTCTAGCCCAACATGATATTCTCACCCAGCCCAGCAAGTCTGCGGATTTCGAGAAAAATGCAAATGGGCTTTAAATTCTACCATATATATAAACAGGCTGCATAGATGCTACATCATTGTTTTACCCAGCCCACCAAATGGACTATAAAAACAAATGGACTAGCTGACATGTGGGCCAGTAGGTCGAAGCCTAAGAAGGTGTTGGATTTACATCCAATGGCCGACATTCTTCTTCAATCTCTCGTCTTCTTCCCCAAGCGCTGCCGGGACCGCCTACTCCAGCCTCTGGCATCCAACGGCGTTGTTTTGCGTGCCTCAGCGAAATGCTACCCCACCGACGGCCAGGCCATCCCTCTACTCTGCACCTCCTGTTATTCTCCGCTGAATGTAGACCCACCCCGCACCCGAAACAATCAAGTTTCCCACTCCTCTCCGTCTGCGACTCCACCGCCGCGTCATCCCCATCTCCTGGTTGTTCCAGTCTGGGGCCTCGCCTTCGTCCACCGCCTCGGTGCGCTCGGCGCGGCGTGGTCAACATACGAGAGTCATCGGAAGAGGACTGTACGTGGAGAGCCTGATGGCTGGGACCCACGAGGTCCATGGTCGCACGCAAGGAAAGTTCCTCCTTATTAAGTTGTTTCCTCCCCCTGACAGCTGGGACCCACCGGCTGTATCTTCGCACGGAAGGAAGTGCCTCCTTGTTATGGGAAAAAAACCATTCATCCCGATGACAGCTGGGACCCGGCAGATTTGGTGGCTGACTTGTGGGCCTACTAAGCAGACGTGTACGCAGGGCTTTGTCAACTTAATCAACAAATGATTCTAGCACCTGGACCGTTGGATGTTAATCCAATAGCCGTGCTCCTTCTTCAACCTCTGTTCTTGCTCCTGTATCCCGTGGGCGGCAGTGCTGCCACGCACCCAAACCAGTCAAGTTTCCCACTCCTCTCCATCTGCAACTCCACTGCCGCGTCTTCCCCATCTCCGGGTCGTTCTAGTCTGGGGCCTTGCCATCGTCCACCGGCCTTGGTGCGCTCGGCACAATGTGGTCAACATGGTCAACAACCGAGAGTCATCGGAAGATGACTGTACATGAGAGGTTGACAGTGGGGACGTACCACGTCCATGGACGGATGCATGCAACTGCATCCTTTTTACCCTGAAAAATAATGTTTTCTCCCCCTGACTGCTTGGACCCACCATCTACATCTTCGCACGCAAGGAAGTGTGTCCATATTACGGGCAAAAAAAATGATTCGCCCCCTGACTGCTAGGACCCACCAGCTACATCTTCTCACGCAAGAAAGTGCCTAACAGTCGGGACCCACCCGGTCGAAGCGTACGTAGCGTCGTCATTCTGGTCGCGAACGTGTACGTACATACTGGTCGATCGGTCTGTCTGCAGGCTGCAGCGATGAACCATGGCCATGTAAGGAAGGGCACGTGTTGTAGTAGAGGCGCGCACGTAGCATGTACACGTACGTACATCGGCCAGGGTGCAAGAAAGAAAATACAGCCACGTACGTACATACGGGCGGGGTCTCGAACGCCTACTCGCGCATACGTACGGCCAGTGCTTGTGTACATGGCTGTGGCTGGGTCGGAACGGAGAAACTGCATCGTCATCATGTTCATGGGAAGGCAACGGAATGCGTCGTGTTCATTAGGAGGCAACGGAACGCGTGCTGTTCATCGGGAGCCAACCGGCTTGGACAGAACAATCGATGGAAACGAGGCCTGGCGTACCGCAGAATGGAGGAAACGGCCTTGTGTTCGACTGGCCATGGTGGAAACGGGATCCTGTTCATCGGGAGGGGTCTGGCGTACCGCAAAACGGAGGAAACAGACCTCCTACGGTCGAAACGGGGTCCTATTGATCGAGAGGGGTGTGGCGTACCGCAAACGGAGGAAACGGACTTGTGTTTGAGCGCTACGGTCAAAACAGGGGTCCTGTTCATCGGGAGGGGTGTGGCGTACCGCAAAACGGGACTCCATGGGATACTGTTCATCTCCACCATCGACCTCCTCCAGCCTCCACTTGCGACTGTTCATCCACGGGCTCCTGTTCATCCACGGGCTCCTGTTCATCCAGCCTCCACCGCGCGCTCCTCCACCAGCTACTGTTCAACCAGCCCTCTCCACGGGGTCCTGTTCAACCACCCCTCTACGGGCTACTGTTCATCCAGCCCTCCATGGGCTACTATTCAACCAACCCTCCACGGGGTCGTCCTGTTCATCCAGCCCTCCACGGGGTCCTATTCATCCACCCCTCCACCGGCGCGATCGATCGGGGTACTGTTCACCCAGCGGCAACGACCTCTACTACCACGGGGTCCTGTTCATCCAACCCCCCACTGGGAACTATTCATCAAAACCCCCCAACAACGCTCACTGTTCATCCAGAGGCAGCATCGACCGGCTTCAGTTAGCAGCAGTAGCGAGGGTTCAGTTAACAGCAAGGGATCGTTCGATTGCTCGGGTTCAGTAACGCGTAGCCTGCAGTGCAATCGCTCGGGTTCAGTTAGAGCCCAACGCCTCGCACACATGCGCGTACGTAGAAGAGAAACACGCATCACTCGGCCCCCGACCACCAACCGTAACCGGGAACTTCCCGATATTTCCCTCGCCCTCGCTTCTACCATGGTTTTTTCCGTCATGGACGGCCCAAAGAATGTCATGGAGCTGCGTCTCCGGCCCGCCCAGGACGAAAAGCCCATTTTCTGTCATGATTTTTTGTCACAAAAGTAGGACCCCACCACATCTATGATGATACCGGGTTTTGTCACAATTATCGTCATAGAAGTGTCAGAAGTATGACAAATTTTTTTCCTTCGGCCCAAAATGTCACGGATGTGTCTTTTTTTTGTAGTGAAGCCCCATGCTCCATGCTGGCGGGAAGACTAGAAGACTAGCATAGGTGCCGGACGCGACTGTTCTTTGCTTTCTCTTGTGACCCAATTTGCTACTTCTTGGAATAAATTTGCGGCTCTTGCGTTTTCGTTTGAAAAAGGGGGGAGTTCCTGGTTTCTCTTCTTCTAGTCGTTTCTCCTTCACTTGATTTCTGTCTTTGCAAAAGATCACGGGCACCCGTGGCTCCCTCCATCGCACCCCGCGAGCGGGGGCTGGGCCCGGGGCGCACGCTTGGGTTGGCCCAGCGGCGCTAAAGATGCCCTAAGGGCCCAGGCCACAGCAGTCGCGGCCTTTCCCGCGCGCACACCTCTCCGGAGGCCACAGCAGCCGCGGCCTTGCCCCCGCGCACACCCTCCGGCGCCTCGGCATCCGAATCCTCGCGCGGTGCTCTCAAGCGAGCTGGCGGGTGTGCATTGCCCAGGGCTCTCGATAGGCGCGCGCCTCCGGACCTTGATCGGGCACCACGGCCCGACATGACAATGACGGCCACCCCTACTCAGGGTCGCGGGTGCGTGAAAAGTAAAGGAAAGGCGACATCAGGGAGTGCAGTACTATTTAATACATCATAGAGAAAGTTCTTCCAAAAAATGCTTTGACATCCTGTGGGGTCACATTCAAAGTCTTGACAGGAAAACAGGGAAATACAAGCATAGGGAGACACACTATCACTGTCGCTGCCGTCGTCGTCGTCATCGTTAGCTTTGTGTTCTTCGACCGCAGGCGCGCGCATGTCCTTGGTAGGGCGAGCTCCGCTTTCAGGTCCTCCACATGATCTTCCACCCATCCCGCCAGGGCGGCTTGGATCGCTCCAGGTACGGGGGCTATCGCTGTGTTGAAGTCGAAGTCAGGATCGGAGCAAAGAAGGTGGCAAAAGACGCGTGAGAATGCGCGCGCAAGAAGGTCGCGGAACATCGTGAGAATGCTCAGGGCCCGGTTGGCCCTTAGCCCAAGGGCCTGGAACATCTGAGAGCACTCGCGCCGCAGCGCCTGAGCTCGGCTCACCTCGTTTGAAGATTTCTCCATGAGGGAAGAAATGCCTTCTACCTGCTGGTAGAGGAAAGACAGCTCGGCCTCAGCAGTGGCCTGAGCTTCCCCAACGGCTTTTTCGCGCTTCTCCACTGCAGCTAGCTTCTCCTTGAGGGCGTCGGCCTTGCCCTGCAGCTCGTCGCGTCACGTGGGGTAGCGAGCCTCCTGGACCTCCAGCTTCCGGCGGTTTTCCTCGACAAGGGTCCTGTGGACCCCCGCCACCTTCTCGTCGAGCTCTTGCTATATCTTCGCCCCTTGAGAGGTGAGGGCATCCTTGGCAGCGGCCACTTGGCGCTCCATCACCTCCAGCAGCTTGCGCTCCAGGCTTTGCTCCACCGCCTCCAGCGCCAGCGTTAACTCGAGCATGTGGGGCCTCGCCTCGCTCACGGGTAGCCCAACCACCGGGGTGGCGAGCGCGGCCATGCGTGCCCGGACTTGCTATTCAAGGATGGCATTTGAAGCTTGGAGCTGCCTCTCGCGCCCCTCCGTTGCCTCGCGCATGCGATCTGTGGCTCCGGCCTCCTCCAGGGCGCGATCGCGAGCCTCCCTTGCCGCAGCCAAGGGCCTTTCTGCCTCCACTTGGGCATGCTCACGCTGCAGGCGGCCAAAGTTGATGGCAACTTCTAGCTGGCGCCATTCGCGCGCCAGGCGCAGACGCTCCGCCTTGAGGCGGGTGTCAACGTCGCCAAGCTCCACCCCGAGGCGCCCCAACACGCTCGATGCTTCTTGAAGAAGGCCGTGCCGGACGGCACTGCACCCACGAGCAAGCTCCAACGCCCGGCCTGGGCTTTCCTCCATGCCCCAGTCAGCTGGATAGGCGCGCGAGGACTCGCCCGCCTCCGGCAGGAGCCCGGAGGCTGATACTCCCTCGCCCGCTCTTGCGGCGCGAGGTGGGGCACGACGTGGACTCACCCTGCTGCTTGGGGATGGCGCCGCCATGCAGGGTGCCCAACTATCGGCAAGGATCAGCGGGGGAGCCCTTGGCACGGCCCCCGCGCTCCAGAGATCGCCTTGGAAGAAGGACGGCGGGAATGCAGGCTTGTGGCCCCCCAGGGACGGCCTCGGCCCCGGGTACGAGCGCCTTCTTGCACACAACCGCCCGACTCGTGAGGCCTAAGGTTGCGACAGGACAGGTGCCCTCCGGAGGCGGCACTCGGGACGCGCTCACTCCCCCATCAGAACGGATCCTGAGGGGCAAAAGTCAGACGGTAACACGATATGCAAGAGTCAAGACGAAGGTAAGGTACTTACTCGTCCACAGTGATCCACTTCCTCTTCTTCAGGGTCCTTGGGGCAGGATTGTAGCGGCTCCCAGGCTATTTCCTCTTGCGGGATGGTCCGGGATCCAAAGGAGACGTGTTGGGGGCTGGCGTGTGGCCCTCCACGGTGAGGACAACGGCTGCATCCATGGGCGGGGCTCCTCCCCCGCTGCCCGTGGGGCTGGAAGCGGATGCCTCGGGAGCGCATGGTGGTTCCCGCTCCCCCGCGACCACCTCGGGAGGGTGCACCTCGGGGCCTTCGTGCCCCGGAGTCACCAGGAGGGATTGTCACGAGGCCCCTCGTGGCCCTCGGGGAGCAGTCCCCACTCATCGAAGTGCGACATCTTCTTGGTGAAGACTCCCTCGTCCAGGTGATCATAAAGAGGGAACCCGTCTGAAGGGAGCCCGACTGGTTCTTCGCCGGTCAGGAGGCGGAGCACTACGTGCAGTGTGCTAGAAGGAAGGAGAGGCTGCTGAAGCCTCATGTTATTTGCGGGGCTGGTGAAAGCCCGCATCGGGCGGCAATGGCGCTGGAGTGGGGCGATATGCCGCCGGACAAAGTCCCTCACCACCATCGCCATCGTCACCCCCGCCTTCCTCAGGTTAGCCAACCTGGTCATGACTCGGGCAAGCCGCGGGTCGACCAGCTTCGCGTGCCCCCACCTGGAGCTCGGCTTCGCGGGGGCGGAAGAGATCAGAAGCAGGGGGCTGT
>NC_057799.1:294744301-294753757 GCF_018294505.1 Triticum aestivum
CGCGTCCGGGCGGAGCATGGAGACAATGCTGGAGCCTGTAGTCGCCACCACCGCCTGAAGCGACACGCACCCCGAGCGCTGCTCGTCGTTGACCAACTGGATCTCGAAGAAATGGCAGAGCAGGGCCACGGACGGAGCAATGCCATGAAGGCCTCGCACAAAAACGCGAAGGTAGAAAGGACGATGATGGATCTGGGATCCAGATGCAGCGCGTGGATTTGGTAATGCGAGAGCACGACGTTGAAGAAATCGGAGAACGGCGGCAACAGGCCGACAAAAAGGGCGTGAAGATGAAGAGGGATCTCGGTAGCCTCCATGTCAGCTAAAGTCTGGGAGGCACACCAGATCTTCGTCGCCTTCCACTCATTGGAATCAGTGGTGATTGCATGCCGGACATTATGCAGCCCCTCTTGGTTGATCACCGTGGACCAGCCCCGCTGGTTCCAGCCCCGGCAAGGGTTCCGCCACAGCAGGGGTCTTGCCCTTCTTCTTGGGGGCCATGGCAACAAGGTGGATTGGAGCTGTCGTGGAATCTGGCAAAGAGGACGCGAATTTGCAAGGAGGAGAAGAAGAAGATGGCAAGCATGCAGCAGGGCAATGATGGCTTGGATGCGTGTACCAGGCAGTTGTCAAGTCGGGCAGTTGCTGAGGCAGCATGGGGAAGCGGAGAAGCCCACGTCCTGTCAAGTGCCACACATCAGCCTGGCCCGCAGGCGATTGGGCCTGCGGTGCTTCGCCCTTGACCTTTGGCTTCATCTCGAAGCCAAGCCCAAGCGCGCCTTGGGCCCGGGGGCTACTATCGGCGTTCTGGGAACCAGGGTACCTAGACTTGCCTGCCTGCGGCCCAGGGCGTGGCTCACTCGATGGCCTGGCATGACCCACCGGCAACACTGCCAAGACAAGAACCTCGCCAGGCGGACGACACCAAGACCCCCCAAGGGAGCGGCCTCCCGAGGAGCGGAGATTTCTAAGCAGGTACCTGATACGTCTCCACCGTACCTATAATTTTTGATTGTTCCATGCTATTACATTATCTATTTTGGATGTTTTATATGCATTAATATGCTATTTTATATGATTTTTGGGACTAACCTATTAACCTAGAGCCCAGTGACAGCTCCTGTTTTTTCCTTGTTTTAGAGTTTCGCAGAAAAGGAATACCAAACGGAGTCCAAATGGAATAAATCTTTTGCGGTGATTTTGCTTGGACCCGAAGACACCCAAGAGACTTGGAGTGCAAGTCAGAAGAGCCACGAGGCGGCCACAAGGGTGGAGGGCCCCAGGGGGTAGGGCGCCCGCCCCAACCTTGTGGGCCCCTCGGTGACCCCCTGACCTAGATCTGCCTCCTATATATACTCTTACACCACAAAATCTTCCAGGGGAGCCACGAAACCACTTTTCCACCGCCACAACCTTCTTTACCCATGAGATCCCATCTAGGGGCCTTTTCCGGCGTCCTGCCGGAGGGGGATTAGATCACGGAGGGCTTCTACATCAACACCATTGCCTCTCCGATGAAGCGTGAGTAGTTTACCACAGACCTACGGGTCCATAGCTAGTATCTAGATGGCTTCTTCTCTCTCTTTGATTCTCAATACAAAGTTCTCCTTGATGTTCTTGCAGATCTATTCGATGTAATACTCTTTTGCGGGGTGTTTGCTGAGATCCGATGAATTGTGGATTTATGATCAGCTTATCTATGAATATTATTTGAGTCTTCTCTGAATTCTTATATGCATGATTTGATATCTTTGCAAGTCTCTTTGAACTATCGATTTGGTTTGGCCAACTAGATTGGTTTTTCTTGCAATGGGAGAAGTGCTTAGCTTTGGGTTCAATCTTGCGGTGTCCTTTCCCAGTGACTGTAGGGACAGCAAGGCACGTATTGTATTGTTGCCATCGAGGATAAAAAGATGGGGTTTTCATCATAATGTTTGCGTTAATTACTCTACATCATGTCATCTTGCTTAATGCGTTACTCCGTTCTTTATGAACTTAATACTGTAGATGCATGCTGGATAGCGGTCGATGTGTGGAGTAATAGTAGTAGATGCAAAATCATTTTGTTCTACTTGACACGGACTGACGTGATGCCTATATTCATGATCATTGCCTTAGATATCGTCATAACTTTGCGTTTTTCTATCAATTGCTCGGCAGTAATTTGTTCACCCACCGTAATAATTTCTATCTTGAGAGAAGCCTCTAGTGAAACCTATGGCCCCCAGGGTCTATTTTCCATCATATAAGTTTCCGATCTACACTTTTAGTTTCCTATTTACTTTCTTTGCAATCTTTTACTTTCCGTTCCATAAACCGAAAATACCAAAAATATTTCTTTACCGTTTATCCATCTCCATCAGATCTCACTTTGCAAATAACCGTGAAGGGATTGACAACCCCTTTATCGCGTTGGGTGCAAGTTGGTGTTTGTTTGTGTAGGTATTCAGTGACTTGCGCGTTGTTTCCTACTAGATTGATACCTTAACTGAGGGAAATACTTACTTTACTTTGCCGGATCACCCTTTCCTCTTCAAGGGAAAAACCAACGCAAGCTCAAGAGGTAGTAGGAAGAATTTCCGGCGCCGTTGCCGGGGAGATCTACGCCAAGTCAAGACATACCAAGTACCCATCATAAACTCTCATCCCTCTCATTACATTATTTTCCATTCGCCTCTCGTTTTCCTCTCCCCTACTTCTAAAACGATTTTTTGAAAAGATTCGCCTTTTCTTCGTCCCTCTTCCGCTCGTCTTCTTTGCTTGCTCGTTTGCCGGTTGCCACCATGTCTGAAACTGGGGAGGTTATTGTTGAAAAGGATAGTAGTAACAATGGGGGAAACCTTGATGCTTTTGCGAATTCTAATCCTCATGAAGAATCTACTATCTTGCATGCAAACAAATTCCGCATTGGTAGCGGAAATATTATTGGGAAAGGGGTTATTGAAGATTTCTTTACTTGTGCTGGTGCACTCCCCACCTTGGGTGGATCTATTCTTCATAAGACTAGTAGCCTTGCGGATGCCATATCTTTGCTTATAGTTGAGCTTGAAAGACAATTCGTTAATATTCATCCTTCCGTACAAAGGATCTTTTTAGAGTTTTCAAATATCGAGCATTCTTCCGTTAAGCGTGCCACCACTATATTTCTAGATCATGAGTCTAGATTTATTATGAAAGAAGCTAGTGAAATTTTTGCGCATTATAAAGTAGATGGTGATCGTCCTCCCATAGAGGGAATTCTTTTTAATCAAGAGGACATAATGCATTTACGATCGCTAGATCATGTTGCTTATATTGAAAATTTAAGAAATAGAGTCCCTACTGATGTTTTAGTTGATAAGATTTCTGAGCTTAATGATAATTTCACTATACAAAGCAATGGATTGGGTTTCTCTCTTGGACACATCTCATGACTTTTTGCCAAAAGAATGCTTATAATGATGAGTTGGTCATACAATATGAAGGGCCGAAGGAGGAACCAATTCCTCCCGAAATTGATCTTGGGGATTCTTATCCTATTAAATTTAGCCCTTTTGATTACCACAAAGAAAACTTGCTACCGAACGTAGGGAGTATGAGATGAGTTTTTGGGATCTACCTTATCATTATTACGACTACACTTAGATCTATTCATGTTTTATGCCTAGCTAAGGGTGTTAAACGATAGCGCTTGTTGGGAGGCAACCCAATTTTATTTTATGTTTTTGCTTTTTGGGTCCTGTTTTGCTTTGAATAATTCATCTAGCCTCTGGTTAGATGTGGTTTTGTGTTTTAATTAGTGTTTGTGCCAAGTAATACCTTTGGGATAGCTTACGGTAATAGTTGATTTGATCTTACTGGAAAATAGAAACTTTTGCGCTCAGTCCCAGAATTGTTAAAAATCACAGGAGCGTGATAAAATATTGATTCTTTTTGCAGAAATTTAATTAAAAAAATTCTTAGGTCTTCCTAATTTTTCAGAATTTTTGGAGTTATATAAGTATTCAAAATATCCAGATTGCTACAGACTGTTATGTTTTTCATAGATTCTGTTTTTCGCGTGTTGTTTGCTTATTTTGATGAATCTATGGCTAGTGTCGGGGGGTATGAACCATGGAAAAGTTGGAATACAATATATATTACACCAATATAAATAAAGAATGAGTTCATAATAGTACCAAAAGTGGTGATTTATTTTCTTATACTAACGGAGCTTATGAGATTTTCTGTTGAGTTTTGTGTTGTGAAGTTTTCAAGTTTTGGATAAGGATTTGATGGACTATGGAATAAGGAGTGTCAAGAGCCTAAGCTTGGGGATGCCCAAGGTACCCCAATGTAATATTCAAGGAGGACAAAGAGCCTAAGCTTGGGGATGCCCCGGGAAGGCATCCCCTCTTTCGTCTTCGTCTATCGGTAACTTTACATGAGGCTATATTTTTATTCACCACATGATACGTGTTTTGCTTGGAGCGTCTTGTATGATTTGAGTCTTTGCTTTTTAGTTTGCCACAATCATCCTTGCTGTACACACCTTTTGAGAGAGACACGCATGAATCGTGATTTATTATAATACTCTATGTGCTTCACTTATATCTTTTGAGCTAGGCAAAATTGCTCTAGTGCTTCACTTATATCTTTTTAGAGCACGGCGGTGCTTTCGTTTTATAGAAATTGATGAACTCTCGCACTTCACTTATATTATTTTGAGAGTCTCTAAACAGCATGGTAATTTTCTTTGGTTATAAAATTAGTCCTAATATGATAGGAATCCAAGAGGGATATAATAAAAACTTTCATATAAAGTGCATTGAATACTATGAGAAGTTTGATTCCTTATGATTTTTTTGAGATATGAAGATGGTGATATTAGAGTCATGCTAGTAAGTAGTTCTGAATTTGAGAAATACTTGTGTTAAAGTTTGTGAGTCCCGTAGCATGCACGTATGGTGAACCTTTATGTGATGAAGTCAGAGCATGATTTATTTATTGATTGTCTTCCTTATGAGTGGCGGTCGGGGAGGAGCGATGGTCTTTTCCTACCAATCTATCCCCCTAGGAGCATGTGCGTAGTACTCTGTTTTGATAACTAATAGATTTTTGCAATAAGTATGTGAGTTCTTTATGACTAATGTTGAGTCCATGGATTATACACACTCACACCTCTTCGCCATTGCTAGCCTTCCTTGTACCGCGCAACTTTTGCCGGTACCATAAACCCACCACATATCCTTCCTCAAAACAGCCACCATACCTACCTATTATGGCATTTCCATAGCCATTCCGAGATATATTGCCATGCAACTTTTCCACCATTCCGTTTATTATGACACGCATCATCATTGTCATATTGCTTTGCATGATCATGTAGTTGACATCGTATTTTTGGCAAAGCCACTGTTCATCATTTTTTATACTTGTCATTCTTGATTCATTGCACATCCCGGTACACCGCCGGAGGCATTCACATAGTCATATCTTGTTCTAGCATCGAGTTGTAATTTTTGAGTTGTAAGTAAATAAAAGTGTGATGATCTTCATTATTAGAGCATTGTCCCATGTGAGGAAAGGATGATGGAGACTATGATTCCCCCACAAGTCGGGATGAGACTCCGGACAAAAAAAAGAGGCCAAGAAATGAAAGAAGGCCCAACAAAAAAAATGAGAGAAAATAGAGAAGGGACAATGTTACTATCCTTTTACCACACTTGTGCTTCAAAGTAGCACCATCATCTTTATGATAGAGAGTCTCCTATGATATCACTTTCATATACTATTGGGAATTTTTTGTTATAGAACTTGGCTTGTATATTCCAATGATGGGCTTCCTCAAATTGCCCTAGGTCTTTGTGAGCAAGCGAATTGGATGCACACCCACTTAGTTTTCTTTTTGAGCTTTCATAAACTTATAGCTCTAGTGCATCCGTTGCATGGCAATCCCTACTCACTCACATTAATATCTATTAATGGGCATCTCCATAGCCCGTTGATACGCCTAGTTGATGTGAGACTATCTCCCTCTTTTTGTCTTCTCCACAACCACCTTCTATTCCACCTATAGTGTTATGTCCATGGCTCACGCTCATGTATTGTGTGAAAGTTGAAAAAGTTTGAGAACATGAAAAGTATGAAACAATTGCTTGGTTTGTCATAGGGGTTGTGCATATTTAAATATTTTGTGTGATGAAGATGCAGCATAGCCAGACTATATGATTTTGTAGGGATAAACTTTTTGTGGCCGTGTTATTTTGAGAAGACATAATTATTTTGTTAGTATGCTTGACGTATTATTGTTTTATGTCAATATTAAACTTTGGTTTGGATCTTACGGATCTGAACATTGATGCCACAATAAAGAGAATTACATGGATAAATATGTTAGGTAGCATTCCACATAAAAAACTCTGTTTTTATCATTTACCTACTCGAGGACGAGCATGAATTAAGCATGGGGATGCTTGATACGTCTCCAATGTACCTATAATTTTTGATTGTTCCATGCTATTATATTATCTGTTTTGGATGTTTTATATGCATTAATATGCTATTTTATATGATTTTTGTGACTAACCTAGAGCCCAGTGCCAGTTCCTGTTTTTTCCTTGTTTTAGAGGTTCGTAGAAAAGGAATACCAAACGGAGTCCAAACGAAATAAAACTTTCACGATGATTTTTCTTGGACCAGAGGACACCCAGGAGACTTGGAGTGCAAGTCAGAAGAGCCACGAGGCGGCCACAAGGGTGGAGGGCGTGCCCCCGACCTTGTGGGCCCCTCGGTGACCCCTTGACCTAGATCTTCCTCCTATATATACTCTTATACCCCAAAAACTTCCATGGGAGCCACGAAACCACTTTTTCACCGCTGCAACCTTGTGTACCCGTGAGATCCCACCTAGGGGCCTTTCCCGACGTCCTGCCGGAGGGGGATTCGATCATGGAGGGCTTCTACATCAACACCATTGCCTCTCCGATGAAGCGTGAGTAGTTTACCACAGACCTACGGGTCCATAGCTAGTATCCAGATGGCTTCTTCTCTCTCTTTGATTCTCAATACAAAGGTCTCCTCGATGTTCTTGGAGATCTATTCGATGTAATACTCTTTTGGGGTGTGTTTGCCGAGATCCGATGAATTGTGGATTTATGATCAGCTTATCTATGAATATTATTTGAGTCTTCTCTGAATTCTTATATGCATGGTTTGATATCTTTGCAAGTCTCTTTGAACTATCGATTTGGTTTGGCCAACTAGATTGGTTTTTCTTGCAATGGGAGAAGTGCTTAGCTTTGGGTTCACTCTTACATTGTCCTTTCCCAGTGATAGTAGGGGCAGCAAGGCACATATTGTATTGTTGCTATCGAGGATAAAAAGATGGGGTTTTCATCATAATGCTTGAGTTAATTCCTCTACATCATGTCATCTTGCTTAATGCGTTACTCCGTTCTCTATGAGCTTAATACTGTAGATGCATGCTGGATAGCGGTCGATGTGTGGAGTAATAGTAGTAGATGCAGAATCGTTTCGGTCTACTTGACACAGACGTGATGCCTATATTCATGATTATTGCCTTAGATATCATCATAACTTTGCGCTTTTCTATCAATTGCTCGGTAGTAATTTGTTCACCCACTGTAATAATTTCTATCTTGAGAGAAGCCTCTAGTGAAACCTATGGCCCCCGGGGTCTATTTTCCATCATATAAGTTTCCGATCTACACTTTTAGTTTCCCTATTTACTTTCTTTGCAATCTTTTACTTTCCGTTCCATAAACCAAAAATACCAAAAATCTTACTTTACCGTTTATCCGTCTCTATCAGATCTCACTTTGCAAATAACCGTGAAGAGATTGATAACCCCTTTGTCGCGTTGGGTGCAAGTTGGTGTTTGTTTGTGTAGGTATTTGGTGACTTGCGCGTTGTCTCCTACTGGATTGATACCTTGGTTCTCAAAAAAAGGGAAATACTTACTCTACTTTGCTGCATCACCCTTTCCTCTTCAAGGGAAAAACCACCGCAAGCTCAAGAGGTAGCAGTACCCAGCCTCATGAGGCTACGATGACACAAGCCATGACGACCAAGGCAGGGAGGCGCCAGCGGGCGCAGAGGAGGTAGTTTCCTCTTTGGTGCTAACGAGGCAAGGACAGGCGTGGGCTCCTGAGAAGCTTGGCAAAGGTTCCCATTCCGGGGCAACGAGACCAAGACCACCAGCACGGCAGGACGGATGTAATCACTGAGCCCACATTTGCGTCACGACCAGAAGCTTTTCAAGCAAAGACCCCCTTTTGTCAGGATAAGATGTACTACTTGTCCCCTTTCAAATTGGACACTATGGGATCCCTTACCGCCAAAGTTTTGGGGGAAGAGGACCGAGGACACTATAAATATAGGTTAGCCACCACCGTAGAGGGGATCCAACCCTGGTCGACTGATTACTCACCCCCGAACCTTGCGAGGTTGTTCATCCTTTGTACTAGTTCATCCTCAACCTCTCTGTCACGCCCAATATGCGATACTATCCTAAAGAGACTCGAAGGTCCCACCAAGGATAGAACCGCATATTGACACGCTTTTGCAAGGTGGATATCATTACATCAACATTACATAATAGATGGGGATACATACAAGGCATACAAATGCCGCAAGAATACATCAATAGATCATACATAAGATCAACCTCCGACTACGGATGAAACATAAACGGAAACTCAAACGACATCCACCCTGCTAGCCCAGGCTGCCGACCTGGAACCTATCCCCTAATCGAAGAAGAAGCAGAAGAAGAACTCCAAAACAAGTAACATCGCTCTCGCGTCATGATCATCGCAAAACCTGTACCTACAACTGTTGTTGTAGTAAACTGTGAGCCACGAGGACTCAGCAATCCCATTACCATGGGTATCAAGACTAGCAAAGCTTAATGGGTAAGGAAGGGGTAAAGTGGTGAGGTTGCAGCAGCGACTAAGCAAGTATGGTGGCCTACGCAAATAAGAGCAAGAAGAGAAGCAAAGGAACGATCGTGAAACTAGCAATGATCAAGAAGTGATCCTGAACTCCTACTTACGTCAAACATAACCCAGAAACCGTGTTCACTTCCCGGACTCCGACGAGAAGAGACCATCACGGCTACACACACGGTTGAAGCGTTTTATTTAAGTCAAGTGTCAAATTCTCTACAACCGGACGTTAACAAATTCCCATCTGCCACATAACCGCGGGCACGGCTCTCGAAAGTTTATACCCTGCAGGGGTGTCCCAACTTAGCCCATTATAAGCTCTCACGGTCAACGAAGGATATTCCTTCTCCCAAGAAGACCCGGTCAGTCTCGGAATCCCGGTTACAAGACATTTCGACAATGGTAAAACAAGACCAGCAAAGCCGCCCGAATGTGCCGACAAATCCCGATAGGAGCTGCACATATCTCGTTCTCGGGGCACACCGGATGAGCAGTCCGTACAACTAAAACCAGCCCTCAAGTTTCCCCG
>NC_057799.1:294754097-294800995 GCF_018294505.1 Triticum aestivum
CTCGGGCTCCGAAAACCCAAGGGAAAAGGCTAGGTGAGGCAAATGTAAAACCAAGGTTGGGCCTTGCTGGAAGAGTTTTATTCAAAGCGAACTGTCAAGGGGGTCCCATAAATCACCCAACCGCATAAGGGTCGCAAAATCAAGGAACATAACACCGGTATGATGGAAACTAGGGCGGCAAGAGTGGAACAAAACACCAGGCATAAGGCCGAGTCTTCCACCCTTTACCAAGTATATAGATGCATTAATTAAATAAGAGATATTGTGATATCCCAACATAAACATAATCCAACATGGAGGAATCTTCATCTTCACCTGCAACTAGCAACGCTATAAAAGGGGCTGAGCAAAAGCAGTAACATAGCCAAACAACGGTTTGCTAGGAAGGGTGACAAAGGTTAGAGGTTCATGGCAATTTGGGAGGCTCGAAGAGCAAGTGGTAGGTAGCGCAGCATAGCAATAGAACGAAGCAACTAGCATAGCAATGATAGTAATGAGATCCAAGGTGACGGTCATCTTGCCTGAAATCCCGCTAGGAAGAAGAACGCGTCCATGAAGAAGATGAAGCCACGAAGACGAACCAAGCGAAGACGAACGAATCCTCACGATCGCAACGAAATGGGAACTATCGAGAAGAAGCACACAACATGGTAAACACACCACACATGAACAAGGCAAGATGCTCAATCAAGTATGATGCATGATAAGGCTACATGAAGCTACTCATGGAAAGAGATGATGCATACAAGAACAACACATCAAAGAAAGTTTAAATGAGGCCGGAAACAACATATAACAATTCCGGTAAGTCCTCATATGCAAATTTCGAAATTGGTCCAGATCTGAATAAACCTTATGTTCAAGTTGTTAAAAAGCAAGTTAAAATACACCAAGATGATCTACACGAAATTCTAGTCAAGTTACATATAAAGTTCATTAGATTCGGAGCTACGGCCTAGAAGATATGAGCAAAACAAGTTAAACATTGCATTGATGCAAAATGCGTTCAAACATCAAGCAAACACCTCAAAACAAGGGTGCAACAAGGTAATAGGAAACTACATGCAATTCTAAGCAAGTTTCATATAGAACATGCTCAAAACGGAGCAACGGTGCAACACATACACTCCAAACAAGACATAACAACAATCTGTCCAAAACAGCAACTAGGCATATAGCAAGCATCAAAACAATATGCTACAGCACCCCAACATGAAAACAAAAGGCATGGAAATGATGTACAGGTAAAGCATGACAAAACTTGAACAATGAGCTATCTCTAGAAACCACTACAACATTCTCAAAAGGACATGGCAAGATTGCAAATAATAATAGTTTCACAGACTTAACAGAAATCACTGGGCATGGCAGAAATAACATCGGGTTGCAAAGTTTGGAGCTATCAAGCAACACGCTATAGGAACATATCATAGAAAACAAAGGCATGGCATGAATATACTAATTGCATAGAAAAAAAATCCCGTACTGATCACGAGCCAAAAAGGCACAGAAGATATGATGGCACCCATGTAAACATAGCAAGTTCATAAACAGATTCAGACTTGGTGAAAATAACAGATCATGGCAGAAACAACGATAAGTAGGCATGTTGGTGAGCTTGAACCACTCACCACAGAGCATTACATGGCATGTGAAGTCAACCAACAGCAGGAAGGCATAAATATGAAGCTAAGCATGGCAATAGCATAGTCATAGGGTGCATGGATCACTAGTAACAACCATGGCAAAATTGATTAACATGTAAGCAATCTGCCAGGAACATTTTATAGCAAACGTAGAGCAAGATAACAACAAGGTACAGCATGCCATAAATGAAAACAAGGGCATGGATGGATAGAGAATAACATGTATAACAAAACATCCTTAGTGAACATCTCCAGATTATGCATAGAACTCATGATGGCAACAGGTTTACATGGCATCGCAATGTTACAGCTACAGACTTGGCAGAAATGACTGTCACGGAAATCAGCAACATCACGGAGGCTACTTTGCATGCTTGTGCTAGTCACCACATAGATCACACAAATACAAGACAAGCACCACTGTAAAGATGGCATGATGTGGCTCAAAACACATGTAGAGCTCATGCTCATAGGATGCACACACAAAATGCAATGAAAAAGACAAATCATCAAGTTGTGACAACAGACAGCAGATAACATCATATAGCACTCTTGCAACGATGATTAGGGCATCAAGAAGAACTCTAATGAACATGACCTAATGGAACAAAATGAAGAGCACAGAGTTATGGCATGGCAAACATGGCAACATGAGATAAAAATCCTGGGACTTAGTAAAAAAACGAACTGCGCGCTGGATACTAAAAGTCGCCCGGGGCGAGGGATAGGGGAATTGCTCACCATGGGCTTCGGCCCAGAGAGGAAGGAGAGGTGGCCTGGCAGGCCGGTGGGAGGAGCTGGGCTGGACCGGCGACTGGGCTGCGGGGACGGAGCTGGGCCGGCCCCACGCGGTGGCCCACGCAGGCGAGGGAGCGACGAGTGCGGTCGTCGTCGTCTCCCTCGATCCCGATCGGGACCGGGGAGGCAGGGGCGGCGGCGGCCGGTGGCGATGCCGGCGTGGGCGCGGGGACGGCGGGGAGGCCGCGGGGCGCCGGATCTGGCAAGGGCGGGGCCGGCGGAGGCCAGATCTAGCCGGAGGGCCCGACTCCGGGGCGCGGAGGTGAGAATCCATGGCGGCGGTTCCCTGCGGGGAAGAGAGGAGAGCAGGGTGAGGGAGAGAGGCAGGACGGAGGAGGAGAGAGGCACGGTGACCTGGGATGGCGGAGTTCGTCGCCAGCGGCAAGGCCGAGGAGTGCGGGTGGCGGGGTCGACGGGAGGAGCTGCTGGCGGCGAGTCCCCTCGATCCAGATTGGGATCGAGCGGGCGCTCAGGCGCAGGGCGACGCGGATCGGGCCCGGGGCGGGCTCGGCGGGTTGCGCCCGGGCTTGGCGGGCCTGCGGGGGAAGTGGGGCGCTGAGGGGGGCGACGTGGAGAGCGCGGGTTGGCTGGAGGGGCGGTAGGTGGCGGCGCGGCGAGTGGGGCGGCAACACTTGGCGGCGGAGGGCTGGCTTGGCGCTGAAATTGAGGAGGGAGGAGGCTGGCGGCTATGGGGATCCCGAGGGGGAGACTAGAGGTAGGTGGAGGAGGTTAGGGTTCCAAAATTGGGAGGAGGAGGTGATTATATAGGGAAAGGGGGTTAGGGTTAGGGGAAAAAGGTGGTTTCGGACCCTCGGATCGTGATCGTGCGGCTCCGGACAGAGGAGGGACTAGGTGGCTGCTGGTGGGCTGTGTAGAATGCCTCGAGCTGAGAAGAGAGAGAAGTAGAGCGACCCGGTGGCAGTTTCCGGATACCGAAAACGTCCGACGAAAGACCGGCTATACTGCCGCTATGGTTTTTCTCCCGCTCACGAAACAAGGTCTGAGAGGGGCGACGGGTGCGACGAGTGTGGTCTGGACTCCGAACGGACAACGGAGAGAACCAGGAGAACCCAGACGGATGCAAGTTTTGAAAAACATGCAAATGAAATGCAGATGATGACATGGCAAAATGCAACACGCAAGCAAATGACATGGCAACGACGGCGAATAAACGGAAGACACATGGCGCATCGGATCCAGGGCGTTACACCCTCGTGAGGCCAATCCACCACAAAGCAGGAGTAGGGTCTTACACACAAGGTGGCCCGAACCTGGGTAAACTGCCATGTTCATCTTCTTCCTTGCTCGCGTGAATCGGGCTAGGTTGTGAGGTGACAGGTTCGTAGGCTGGAGAGGTTGAGTTCTTCGCACACACCCTAGAGTTCGAATCTTCTTGGGTCTGCGGAGCCGCAAATCTGACACCGGTGGAATCACTCCGCCGGAGAGCAAAAGTACTCCTGCCCAGGTTCCGCTCGAGATGGCGACACTTTGTCCCGAAAGTATTCTCTTCATTTTTCTAGGGAAAAAGGGCTCATATAGCAGAAGGGGTGCACTGGAGGGATGTTGTGGGCCCCACAAGGCATCTAGGCCGCCCAAGAGGGTAGGCACATCCTGTTGCCTTGTGATCAGTAGGTGGCCCCCCTCTGGTGGTTCTTCGTTTCAATATTTTTTATATATTCAATAAAAAATCTCCGTAAAGTTTCAGGTCATTTGGAGCTCCGTAGAATAGCTATCGATGCTGTAGCTCTTTTAGCTTTAGAATTCCAGCTGCCGGTAGTTTCCCTCTTCATGTAGATCTTGCAAATTAAGAGAGAAAATGCATTAGAATTGCATCATAAAGTGAAATAATGACCAGAAACATTATAAATAATAGTAGGAAAACATGATGCAAAATGGACGTATCAACACGCAGGTCATACAATAATACTCAGACAACCATATGGCTCCCGCCAGTTGCCATACTCATCGTCATGCAAGACGTGAAAGATTACAAAACATGATTATCTCATACATCACATATATCATATCATATCATATCTTGGTCATACCACATCACGTGCCGTGCAAAACAAGTTAGACGTCCTCTACTTTATTCTTGCAAATTTTTACTTGGCTTCTAAGGGCAATGTATAAGAACCGTTCTTACCGACGAAAATCCACAATGGTGATACATAAGTTTCCTTTTAACCTTTCCAGGACCGTCATTGTGAAATCATATTTTAACAAGGGACAGACACCCGGCAGCCGCTTTATGCAATATAAGTTACATGTCAAGCACGGATACCGGTCTCTTGTGCGTGTACAAGTGAAGTTGGTCTGGGCCGCTTCATCCCACTATGTCGCCAAATCCAAATTGACAAAGGAGGGTAGCAACATGAACATCAACGCCCACAACAAAATTGTGTTCTATCCGTGCAAAGCATCTATGCATAGACGGGGCTTTGAAACCACTAATGTGAATCATTGCATGGAAAACAATTTTTTCCTATGACATAAAAATTCACCCAAGATCTAATCTACTAGATTCTAGCAACGAGTGGGAGAGAGTTGATAACCCACAAGTATAGGGGGTCGTTTGTAGCCTATTCGATAAATAAGAGTGTCGAACCCAACGAGGAGCTAAAGGTAGAACAAATATTCCCTCAAGTTCTATTGACCACCGATACAACTCTACGAACACTTAACATTTGCTTTACCTAGAACAAGAATAAAACTAGAAGTACTTTGCGAGAACAAAACTATGAACAAATTGCAAGATAATAAAAGTTAGTTGTTTAGTAGAAAGCTTTTGTCACACATGAAAGTTATTTGTCCCTAGGTGATCGATAACTAAACCGGTAATCATTATTACAATTTTATATGAGGGAGAGGCATGAGCTAACATACTTTCCATACTTCGATCATATGCACTTATGATTGGAACTCTAGCAAGCATCCACAACCACTAAAGATCATTAAGGTAAAACCCAACCATAGCATTAAGTATCAAGTCCTCTTTATCCCATACGCAACAACCCCCTTACTTGGGCGTAAGCTTCTGTCACTCTAGACAACCACCATAAGCGAATAATGAATGTATTGCAACACCCTACAGCGGGGATCCCTCATGTTTGCGCGACATGGAGGGCACCGTATGATAGCACCAAAATAAAATATACAACTCAAACCAATCATGATCATCAATCAACCCATAGGACAAAACAGATCTACTCAAACATCATAGGATAACCACATATCATTGGATAATAATATATAGTGTTGAGCACCATGTTTAAGTAGATAATTGCAACATGAATAGAGAGGTTACACCATTGCATAGAGGGGGAGAAAGTTGGGGTTGATGGTAGCAAGGTTGTTGATGTAGATCGTCGTCACGATCATTGCCCCGGCGGCACTCCGGCGCCACAGAAAAGAGGGGGAGAGAGCCCCCCTCCTTCTTCTTCATTGGCCTCCCTTAGATGGGAGGAGGGTTTCCCCTCTGGTCCATGGCGTCCATGGCGGCTGATATGTCTCCAACGTATCTTCAATTTTTAATTGTTCCATGCTATTATATTATCAATCTTGGATGTTTTACATTGATTTTCTAACAACTTTATATCATTTTTTGGGACTAACCTATTGACATAATGCCCAGTGCCAGTTGCTGTTTTTGCTTGTTTTTTTACCTCACAGAATATCCATATCAAACGAAGTCCAAATGCAGCGACACTTTTTGGAGATTTTTTTGCCGAAAAGAGACCCGGGGAGCCCGGGAGGTGTACCACAGGAGGCCCGTGGGGCCCACAAGACACCAGGGCGCGCTAGAGGCCCCAGGCGCGCCCTAGTGCCTTGTAGGGTCCACAGTGATCTTCTCTACCACCTCTCAGCTGTATAAATACTCAAATATTCCAAAAAAACCTAGGGGAGTCGACGAAACACATTCCTGTTGCCTCAGGTTTTAGAACCATGAAATCCAATCCAGAGTCCTTTTCCAGCACCTTGTCGGAGGGGGAAACAATCACGGAGGGGTTCATCATCCTCATTGGTGCTCCACCGATGATGCGTCAGTAGTTTACCACAGACCTACGGGTCCGTTGGTAGTAGCTAGGTGTGGGATCTTCTCTCTTTTTGATCTTTAATACAATGTTCTCCTCGATGTTCTTGGAGATCTATTTGATGTAGTGACTTTCTGCGGTGTGTTTGTTGTAATCCGATGAATTGCGAGTTTATGATCAGTTCTATCTATGAATATTATTTGTGTCTTCTTTGAACTCTTTTATGCATGATCTTTATAGCCTCGTATTTATTCTCTGAAACTTTGGTTTGGTTTGGCCAACTAGACTAATTTTTCTTGCAATGGGAAGAGGTGCTTTGTGATGGGTTCGATCTTGCGGTGCTTATTCTCAGTGACAGAAGGAGACAAGGCACACATGTATCATTTCCATTAAGGATAAAAAGATGGGGTCTATTCCTACATGAATAGATCTTGTCTACATCATGTCATTGTTCTTATTGCATTACTCTGTTTTTCCATGAACTTAATACACTAGATGCATGTTAGATAGCTGTCGATGTGTGCAGTAATACTAGTAGATGCAGGCAGGAGTCAATCTACTAATATTGGACGTGATGCCTATATACATGATCATTGTCTTGGATATCGTCATGATTATTTGCTTTTCTATCAATAGCCAAACAGTAATTTGTTTACCCACCGTATGCTATTTTCTCAAGAGAAGCCACTAGTGAAATCTACGTCCCTCGGGTATATTTCCTATCATATTATTTTCAGAGCTATTATTCCAAAAACCCAAAAATACCTTGCTACACTTTTTATTTATTTATTTTATTTTGTGTTTTTGTCAGATCTATTTATCAAATCTCATACAATTTTATCTACCACAATACCGAGGAGGGATGGAAAACCCCTCTTACGCGTTGGGTTGCAAGTATTTGTTATTTGTGTGCACGTGTTGTTTACATAGTGTTGCTTGGTTATCCTACTGGATTGATAACCTTGGTTTCATAACTGAGGAAAATACTTACCATTGTTGTGCTGCATCATCCTCTCCTCTTCGGGGAAATACCAACGCAGATACAAGCAATCAGCGGCGGAGGGGCGAGAGCCCTGTCGGCATCTTGGGACCGGGGGTGCCCAGACTTGCCTGCCTGCGGCCCATGATGTGGCTCAACCAAGGGCCCGGTATGGCCCAGCTTCAGCAACAACAACCCTAGACCCTTGCGAGGGGCCAAGCCTCGCGAGGCGGACGACACCAAGACCTCCCTGGGGGGCGGCCTCCCAAGGCTGGCTCCCAAGGAGCGGAGATATCTATGCAAGCTGCACCTCGTGAGGTTCACATGATGTGAGCCATGACGACCAAGGCCAGGCGGGCGCCAGCAAGCGCAGTGTACCAGTTTCCTCTTTGGTGCTAAGGAGGCAAGTGCAGGCACGGAGTCCCGAGGAATCAAGCAAAGGTTTCCATTCTGGTGCAACAAGACCAAGACCGCCAGGACGGAGGTCATCACAGAGCCCACAGCAGCGTCACCACCGGAGGCTTTTGCAGGCGAAGAGTACTTTTGTCAGGATAACTTGTACTAGTTGTCTCCCTTTGAATTTAGCCGTCGTGGGATCCCTTCCCGCCTACATTCGGGAAGAGGACCAAGGCCACTATAAACAGGACTTAGCCACCACCATAGAGGGGAACAGATCCATTCCACCCTGATCAACTCACCAGCTCATCGAGCCCAAGAACACCTCGCCTCCTGAGGCTGTTCTACCACTTTACTAGTTCATCCTCAGCCCTTCGAGGCAATCCACCACAAAATTGGAGTAGGGTATTACACCACAATGTGGCCCGAACGAGGATAAACTGCTGTGTATCTTGTCCATTTTGTTCGTCGAGCTAGGCCGTGGAATCGTTGAGCAGGCAGATTGGGGAGGAAGAGTTCTCCGCATGCACCGCAGAGTTCGAACCTCTCAAGGGTCTGGGGAACTCTCAGGACCCCGATTCCAAGTCACACCGATCTAGCCCGTAACACCTCATATAACATTGCGGCCTCCCGCACGCTACTCCCACGGGTGTCGCCTTACCATGGCCCGGGACCGTTTGCGCCTTTTGGCTCATGTATATGACAATGTCGCTAGCATCCATATGACAGAGAACCCGGGCCGACATGGCTAGTCGTGAACCCCAAGCGGCACTAACATATGGGGACAGGCATACATGAATCAACATCGAACGTGTCGGTCAGCAGCGTGTGAATCCGGGCTGTAGCACTGGGCTAACAGGACTCCGGGAACCTGGGCTATAGCAGGCTAGGCAGAACGTGTCGGTCAGCAGCGTGTGAACCGCGTGACATTTCCCCGAAGGGACAGACACAGGAACGATATGAATCACATGCCGGCCAGTCAGGTGTCCAGAGCAGTAGTGCTGGGCTAGCAGGACTCCGGTGAACCGGGCTGTAGCGGACTACTATGGCTCAAGGAGGCACTAGACTACATTTCCCCATAAGAGAGGCTGCCAAGGATAAACAACTAGATTGTCGGATCCCACACATACCAAGCATTTCAATCATACACACAATATGCTCGATATGTGCAAATACAACATGGCATCACAACAAAACTCTACAACTCAAAGTACTTTATTTAAAGGGCTCTGGAGAGCCTTACATAACTTGATCATACAGATAGGGGTCACATGACCCGACACTCAAGTCATACAATCATACAAGCACATGCGGAAGCAAACTGTCTGGGTACAGACACTAGAAAGAAAGAAGGCTTAACGAAGCCTGTCTATCTACATAGGCACTTCAAAAGCCTAGATCACCACCTGGGTGGCAAGTCACTCGTCGTCGTCGAGTTCTACATAGAACCCATCAGAAGGGGCGGTGTTGTCGTCTGAAAACAGTAATTGAAGCAACATGAGTACAAAGGTACTCAGCAAGTCTTACAACAGATCCTACTATACATGTTCATTCTCAAGAAGGTAGTGGAGTTATTGCGGCAAGCCAGCTTTGACTCTTGGCTAAGCTATCCTATGAGACACCACTTGTGAAATAGTTTTCGCACACGAGTCCACTAATCACCATCTCAATACTCCACCGTGGATCCTCCCTCGTCATCCCATGAGAGAGCCATCCGCGGTACTCACACTTATCTTGAGGCTTTTAATAGTATCCATTTACTTGTCTATGAACTGCATAAGCGACCAAGTAGTCCTTTACCGCGGACGCGGCTATTCGAATAGTTTCATACCCTGCAGGGGTGTACTTCGTCACACACGCTCTCACCACTTATCGTCGCTGCACGACGTGTACTCGGCAACCTTCAAGCGGAAGCCCAACGTGGGTGTCGGCCACAGCCTACCTAAACACTCAAGTCTCTAGTCCAGGTTTATCGCCTATTTAGGTTCCATACGCAGGGAGTCCGGCCGAGGTTTCCACATACGGCCCCAAACGATGTGTGCAGGGTTCCCGGACACCAAACGGGCGACTCGGTACACCGTGCCACGAGCCTACCGCATCACAGCCCACCCCTTGGTCAGCGTTGTCCACAGCCTCCAGCTTACTACAAACACCAGAAACTACGTGCAACTCCTGGACAGAGGACAAGGGTGATTAAGAAGCCGAGGGGGTCCATTGGTTTCGGGCCCAATGCGTGGTAGTAGCTGAATCTTAAATCACGCATACAGATCTCAGTTCTTAGGGACGGTCTCAATGAAACAACCCACCATGTACTCCTACATGGCCTCCCATCGTTACCTTTACCAAATCGTATTCAATACCTCACTCTCATTACCGACACACGCTTTCACTCTAGTTCATCACCCTGATGAGCCAGACCTGACACGACTCTAAGCGTAGCAAGCATAGCATTGTAGGAACACAACATGGCTCAATCAACTCCTACACATGCTAGTGGGTTTCATCTAGTTACTGTGGCAATGACAGGTCATGCAAAGGAAAGTCGGTTCAACTACCGCAACACACAGCAGTTTGAATCGCGTTGTCTTAATGCAGTAAACGAGAGCAGAAGCGAGAAGATGGGTTTGTATCGAAATGATCAATGGGTTGCTTGCCTGACGGAGTGGTGGTGGGATACTGCCCTTCAGTTGGATACTCGTGAATATCCTCGGAGGCAGGACCTACCACAATGAACACATCGAAGCACAATCAACACCAAGCAAGTGCAATAATATGATGCATGCATGAGACATGGCAAAATGGATGTATTGGGCTAATGCAACTAGGACCAGATGGGTTTGGACTAATTTGAATCAAAGATTCAAATTCCAAGTTCATAAATGGCCCATATTAGTGCTTTATCTTGTTCTGTATAAAACAGTAGGTTAACTTGCTTAATCATGCATGAAACCAGTACAGATGGATAGAATGGATTTTTCTGATCATTTTTCATATATAAATCTTTTTATTCTGAGCTATAGATTATTTTCTATGATTTTTTGAAGTTTGTGATAATTTCTGGAATTTCCAATATAAGAATAATTCCAGTAATGCTTTACTGCGTCAGCCTGACGTCAGTGTGACGTCAGCAGGTCAACGGGGTCGTCCAGGTCAAACCTGACGTGTGGGTCCCCTGTGTCAGTGTCACTGTTAGGTAATTAGCTAATTAGGATTAGTTTTAATCTCTAACTCAGATTAATTAGCAGGCGGGCCCCACTTGTCAGGGACTCTGGGGGGGTCAACCTGTGGTCAAACCACGCTGACTCGCCGGCGTTTAGCCGCCGGCGACGTCCAGACGCGGCGGTGGAGTGCGGGATCCCTCCTCCGGCGACCAAATGGACGGCGGAGGGTACCTACGTTTAGCTGGGGGCGAAACGCGTTGACTGGTGGTGGTGGTGGAGCTCGGGGTCGCCGAAATCGACGCCGGCGACGAGCCGTGCGGCTGCCGGGGTACGGGCGTAGTTGAATCCGTTGCTAGAGAGCTCGGCGAGGGACATGCGATGGTGCTACAGGTTCCTGGCGTTGCGGTGGAGCTAATGGCTATGGTGGTGCGGCCGTTGGATGGCCGGAGCCTCGTCGGAGACGAGCTCGTGCAGCGGCGCGTACGGGTGAGCTTCGTGCAGTGGCTGCGGAGCTCGAGAGGGAGAGTGGAGAGGATGGGAAGGTGGCCATGCTCACGGCGGTTGCGACGGAGCGGACGGCGAGGTTGGAGGCGAGCTGTTGCAGTGGCGACGGCGGAGGGGATCTCCGACGGTGAGCGGCGAAGGCGAGGTCAGAGGCGAGGCTTCGGGGCAAACGAGCTCTCGGGGCTCGACTTGCTCGAAGGAGTGGGCGACGGCGGAGCTGTTGGACACGGTGGAACGGCGCGAGGTTGACGGTGGGCGCGGCTACTCCGGCGAGGTGGCTGCGGCGGCGTCGGCCATGGTGGGGGAAAGGCGAGGGAGAGGCGACAGGGGAGAATGGCGGTGTCCAGAGGCTCAGGGGCGCATCGAGGGGTTCGTCCAGCGCATCCACGGGCGAGGGCGGCAAGCAGGTGGCGCCGTGGCGAGCTCGCGCTCGCCGGCGTCACCTCTCTGCCTGCTCTGGCGAGAGCAGGCAGCTGACTGGCGCGGGCCAGCACTGTGCTGGGCCGCCAGGTGGGCTGCCAGGTAAGTCCTTCTGCTTTCTGTTTTCTCTTTTATTTATTTATTTATTTCTGTTCTGTGTTTTGAAATAGTAAAAATACTATTTCATTTGGAAAAATCCTGAAAATATTCTGAGGCACCTATGAAATTATTCTCAACATCCTAAAAATACCTTCAAGATTATTTGGGCATTTGAAAATATTTATAGAATTAAAATGCCCAAATGCAAATACTTATGGCTTGTGCAAAAATCCAAGATGGCCTCCAAAAATATGAAACCATTTTTGGCAGAGGTTTTGGCCAGAACCAAAGATGGTGAACATTTATGGAGGGCATTTCAGGTTCATTGAAAAGGATTTAGTAAACCCTAGTTGTTTCAGGGGGGGGTGCTGGGGGTTTCTGACATCCCCATTTCAAGTTTCTGTGAAAAATAGACATGATGCAACACTCTAATGCATGAACTAGCTAGGATGTGACAACTCACCCCCACTCAAAAGAATCTCGTCCCGAGATTTATAATCCGTTGGGAAGAAGGTGGGGTACTCAAGTCGAAGACGATCTTCCCTTTCCCAAGTAGCTTCTTTCTCGGAATGGTGTGACCATTGAACCTTGAGAAACTTGATGTTTTGGCGTCGAGTGGTACGCTTGGCTTGATCAAGGATTCTAACGGGATACTCCCGGTATGTGAGATTATCTTGGAGATCAAGCGTTTCGTGGTCCACTCCACGGATAGGATCCGAGAAGCAACGCCTAAGTTGGGAAACGTGGAAGATGTCATGAACCTTGGAAAGATGCGGAGGTAGTTCCAATTGCTAGGCAACTTCTCCTCGCTTGGCAAGAATGCAAAAGGGTCCAATGTAACGAGGAGCCAATTTGCCTTTGATACCGAATCGATGGGTTCCCTTTAAAGGAGTCACCCGAAGATAAGCCTTCTCGTCAACCTCAAAAGTCATAGCCTTATGTTTGCGATCATAATGGCTCTTTTGGCGAGATTGGGCTGTTTTCAATTTCTCACGAATAATGCGAACCTGCTCTTCCGCTTCCTGAATCATATCCGGGCCAAAGAGTTGTCTTTCCCCGGTTTCTGACCAGTTAAGAGGCGTTCGACATTTTCGTCCATAGAGAACCTCGAAAGGGGCTTTGCCCAAGCTAGCTTGGTAACTATTGTTATAAGCGAACTCGGCGAATGGAAGGCATTTCTCCCAATCCATGCCAAACGAGATGACAGAAGCTCGGAGCATATCCTCCAGAATTTGATTAACTCGTTCTACCTGACCACTTGATTGAGGGTGAAAGGCGGTGCTAAAAGAGAGAGGAGTTCCCATAGCATTTTGGAAACTTTCCCAAAATCAAGAGGTGAAGAGACTTCCACGGTCTGAATTAATTTCCAATGGAACACCATGAAGAGACACTATTCGGGAGATGTACAAGTCTGCTAGCTGGCTAGCGGTTATACTCTCACGAACAGGTAGGAAGTGGGCTACTTTGGAAAGACGATCGACAACAACGAAGATAGCATTATTCCCTCTCTTGGTCCTGGGAAACCCGGTAATGAAATCCATACCGATTTTATCCCATTTCCATTCAGGAATAACCAGAGGCTGAAGGGTGCCAGCAGGCCGTTGATGCTCTGCTTTAACACGACGGCAGACGTCGCAGTTAGCAATGTATTGAGCAATTTCTCTCTTCATCCTAGTCCACCAAAACCTCTGGCGTAGGTCTTGATACATTTTAGTACTACCGGGATGAATGGTGAGAGGAGATTCATGAGCTTCCTTAAGGATCAATCGCCTCAGGTTGCGTACCTTGGGAACCACTAGGCGGTCTCCAAAGAACACAACACCTTGGTCATCAACGGAGAAACAATCCGCAACTCCTTTCTTGATGTTTCTCTTAATACGGGAGATTCCCGGATCTACCTTCTGAGCTTTAATGATCTGATCCGTAAGGGTAGGTTTCGCCACCAGGGTGGATAGAAAACCTCGAGGAACAATGTGAAGGTTAAGCTTACAGAATTCCTCGTGGAGAAGTGGTTGACTTTGTTGTAACATCAAGTTGTTACAATAGGATTTACGGCTTAGCGCATCAGCCATGACGTTGGCTTTGCCCGGGGTGTAAGTTATTCCTAAGTCGTAATCTGTGATCAACTCGACCCAACGTTTTTGCCTGAGATTCAAATCCGGTTGGGTGAAAATGTATTTCAGACTCTGGTGGTCGGTGAAAATCTCGCAACGATTTCCGAGAAGGTAATGTCGCCATGTTTTGAGTGCATGGACTACGGCTGCAAGCTCTAATTATCCTCATGTGGACGCAACTGTCGGGAAGCGTAGGCAATCACATGACGATCTTGCATGAGTATGCAACCTAGTCCTTGTCGCGAGGCGTCGCAATAGATAACAAAGTCCTTTGAAAAATCTGGTGGTACGAGTACGGGGGCAGATGTCAGGCGTCTTTTCAGTTCCTGAAAGCTGAACTCGCACTATGGGGTCCACTCGAACTTTTTATCTTTCTTGAGGAGTTCGGTTAGAGGTTTAGCAACCTTGGAGAAATTCTCGACGAAGCGGCGGTAGTAGCTCGCTAAGCCAAGGAAACTCCGAACTTGCTTAACCGATTCAGGGGGAGTCCAGTCAAGGATGGCTTGAACTCGCTCGGGATTGACAGCAATACCTTTACCAGAGATTACATGGCCTAGATAGGGCACTTCTGGCAACCAGAATTCACACTTAGAGAATTTAGCATAAAGGCGATGCTCTCGAAGTTTCGTCAGTACTAGCCTTAAATGCTCGGCATGTTCTGCCTCGTTCTTGGAGTAGATGAGTATATCATCGAGGTATACTACGACGAATTTATCCAAATACTCCATGAAGATTGAGTTCATTAACCGAGAGAAGGTGGCTGGAGCATTGGTTAAACTGAAGGACATGACAGTATACTCGTATTGGCCATAACGAGTAACAAAGGCCGTTTTAGGAATGTCCCCGTTCTTGATTTTGATTTGATGGTAGCCCAACCTCAAATCCATTTTAGAGAAGACTGAGGATCCAGCGAGCTGATCATACAGATCGTTGATCCTGGGAAGCGGATACTTATTCTTGATTGTGACTAGGTTGACGGGTCGGTAATCTACAACCATCTGATCCGTACCATCCTTCTTCTTGACGAAGAGGACGGGGCAAGCCCACGGAGAAGAACTAGGACGGATGAAACCCTTTTTCAAGGACTCATCGAGTTGTTTCTTAAGCTCGGCTAGCTCTAGGGGTGCCATCTTATAGGGTCTTCTAGAGATTGGGACGGTTCCTGGAACAAGGTCTATCACGAACTCAACATCCCTGTCAGGTGGAATACCTGGCAGTTCTTCAGGGAAGACATCAGGGAAGTCACGGACTACCGGCACATCTTCGAGGTCTGGAAGAGGGTTGGCATTTAATGAGTAAAGCTGACGCTTAGACACTCGGGTCAAAACGTTGACTGTCTTGCCCGACGGACGAGTGAGTTGAACAGTTCTAGTGGAGCAATCAATCTTAGCATAATGAGCTGACATCCAGTCCATACCCAAGATGATGTTTATGTCCGAGGACTTGAGAGCTATTAGTGATGCAAGGAAGACCAATCTGTCAACAAGAATTTCATTTCCATGGCTTATCTTAGAGGTTTGCCACTTAGAACCAGGAGTTTGAATTACCATGGAGGTGGGCATGTCACGAAATGTGGTGTTGTGTAATCGAGCATAGCTCTCAGAGATAAATGAATGAGATGCTCCAGTATCGAAAAGAACAATTGCCGGATGGCAATTAACAAGGAGCGTACCAAGGACGACGTTGGGATCCTCATGGGTTTCTTCAGCTGAAACGTAGTTGACATGGCCACGTGCAGTGGTGGCTGGCTTGGCGTAGTAAGTCTTTCCTGCTGGCTTACCACGGCCAACGGACTGTCCAGGTTGATTGAGGTTGTTTCGGGGGCACTCGCGCAAATAGTGACCCGTTTCTCCACACTTGAAGCATGTCACAATATTGGGGCGTGGAGCAGCATTAGCAGTCGGGCCACCATAGACCTTGGGCGGTGCATGCTGCTGGTTGGGGCGAGGCGCCTCGAAGGATGGCCTCGGAGTGAACCTGGGTGGCAGAGCAGTGTTTGGAATCCAGACCCGGTGCTTCTGGGATCCGGAGCCGGATGAGGAACCAAAATCGCGAGAGTGCTTGCGTGTAGCGTCATAGTCAGTCTGTCCTGTCTCGGCACTGATGGCCTTATTGACCAACTTTTGGAAGGAGGTGCACTCATGCAGACGAAGATCACGGCGAAGCTCAGGGCTAAGTCCCTTGCGGAACCTTGCCTGCTTCTTGGCGTCGGTGGATACCTCTTCAGGAGCATAGCGTGCTAGATTTCCAAACTCACGGCTGTATGCATCCACGGTCAGTCTGCCTTGGGTGAAGTTGCAGAATTCTTCCCGCTTACGATCTATGAGACCCTCCGGAATGTGATGCTCACGGAAAGCCTCACTGAATTCAGCCCAAGTAGTGATTTGGCCAGCTGGGTGCATAGCCTCAAAATTTTCCCACCCAAAGGCTAGCAGGGCCTTCGAGGTGATAGGCAGCGTAGGTAACCTTATCCGCTTCGGCTACGTTGGCAGAACGTAGCTTATGGGTGATACTGCGAAGCCAATCATCCGCATCAAGGGGCTCGACGGAATGATTAAACTTCTGTGGGTACAACTTGATAAAGTCACTGATGGACACCAGGTCGTTCCTCTGGTGACGTGCAGTATTCTGCTCAATTCGCTCTAGCAAGCTGTTAGTCTCACGCTTGTTTCTTTCTGCCTCCAGCATAACTTCGGCTAGTGAAGGCGGTTGGGGCAGATTCTCCGCCCTGGCTGCATTGGCTTCACCCTGCGCCTGGACAGCAGGGTTGTTGCGGGTGTTAACCATCCTAGGAAAAACAAAACAACGGTTTAGACGAGGATGGCTAAATCTTGATAGGGAAATTCGGAATGTAATGGATAACACGGAATGCGGAGATGATCATCAGTATGACATGGTAACATAGCAACATACATATACCAACGGTCATACACGCCATACATAGTTTAGTACAAGCCCAGGCTAAGGTACAACTACGATGAAGGACGGTACATCTCATCAGAGGCATTCCAAGCTCCTATACATTATTTTTCTACACCTCCGGAACGTGATACACACCAAGTCGTATCCCACAAGACACGCAGGACTGTGGAGATTACAACTGTTACAATACTAGTGGAACTACTACCAACTCAGACGTCTCCGTAGTAATCCTCATAGAAGTCACCACCATGTCCTGGGAGCTGAACATGATCATCTAGAAACAGTCGGTCCTGTGGAGCTTGCGGTCCATAAGGACTCGGGTGTGGCCTTGGTCCAACAAACGGTGGCAGACGGGGTCCACGAGGAGGGGTGATGCCTCCTACATCACACCATTCCATACATTCTGGCAGACCAGATCGCACGGGGTACAAGTCCCTCATGTCCATAAACCCAGCTTGCACGGCAGGTGCAAACCGTGTCAGAGTGGCCCAGTGATCAGCACGAGCATTAAAGAGCTCCATTCGCAAGGCACGATTCTCACGGTCCTTGTCCTCAAGCATCTCGGTGGTGGTACGGAGTAGTGAGCCTCATGGGTAGAATCACAGTAAGTGGCCTGATAGTACCCCTGTGCCCCAGGGAGTGCTGCTGGCATATAGCAGAAGTCAGTGTTCTGAAGCAAGGCAGTTCTGGCTCGCATGATAGTCATCATTGAGTAAGCTGCGTCCTGCACGGACATCTCGATGGTAACCCCAAGTCCATAAGAGCAGTGGAGGGGTTCAGTGGCTCCAGGATAGGATGGGTAAATCCTGACTGTGCAAAGACATTGACTTTGATTAAAGTCTCGAAACTGCTCCTCGACGGTATACTCGGGATACCAACGATAGCCTGTCTCAACCATCACTCGGACCAACATGGCCGTGTGACCAGGTACGCCGATGCACCGGGTCAGACGAACCACTTGATTCTGGGAACGGGTGGCCATCTGAAAGCACGAAATAATGCAAGGCATTAGTATTTCTAGGAGAATTCGGACAGCATAACGGCTGTAAATGCTCGAAAAAGGATTTGAGACATTCGCAACAGTTTTGCAATACCACTCAACATCATCATGTCAAGGTTCTAGTTCAACCGCCAACATACTAGGATAGTAGAGACTGAACCGAAGCATGGAACCAACCATCCTATAAGTTACTACGGATTAGTAACACGTGAACCTGATAGAGAGGAGAGAGCCTAGTCCTTAACCCACGTAGAATGAGAAGAGAATGACTCAGATCAGAGGGCATGAGGTAAAGGAGTAAAAGCACCTTATGTTCCCTCCCACAATCAATTCCCCTACATATAACTAAAGCATTTCTAGACTCGACATCGACCAGTTTGGCTTATCGCACCTACAGGAAGTCCGGCTCTGATGCCAACGCTGTCAGGACCCCGATTCCAAGTCACACCGATCTAGCCCGTAACACCTCATATAACATTGCGGCCTCACGCACGGTACTCCCACGGGTGTCGCCTTACCATGGCCCGGGACCGTTTGCGCCTTTTGGCTCACGTATATGACAATGTCGCTAGCATCCATATGACAGAGAACCCGGGCCGACATGGCTAGTCGTGAACCCCAAGCGGCACTAACGTATGGGGACAGACATACATGAATCAACATCGAACGTGTCAGTCAGCAGCGTGTGAATCCGGGCTGTAGCACTGGGCTAATAGGACTCCGGGAACCCGGGCTGTAGCAGGCTAGGCAGGACTCCGGATGTCACCGCGTGACATTTCCCCGAAGGGACAGACACAGGAACGATATGAATCACATGCCGGCCAGTCAGGGTCCAGAGTAGTAGTGCTGGGCTAGCAGGACTCCGGTGAACCGGGCTGTAGCGGACTACTATGGCTCAAGGAGGCACTAGACTACATTTCCCCATAAGAGAGGCTGCCAAGGATAAACAACTAGATTGTCGGATCCCACACATACCAAGCATTTCAATCATACACACAATATGCTCGATATGTGCAAATAAAACATGGCATCACAACAAAACTCTACAACTCAAAGTACTTTATTTAAAGGGCTCCGGAGAGCCTTACATAACTTGTTCATACAGATAGGGGTCACATGACCTGACACTAAAGTCATACTATCATACAAGCACATGCGGAAGCAAACTGTCTGGGTACAGACACTAGAAAGAAAGAAGGCTTGACGAAGCCTGTCTATCTACATAGGCCCTTCACAAGCCTAGATCACCACCTGGGTGGCAAGTCACTCGTCGTCGTCGAGTTCTCCGTAGAACCCATCAGAAGGGGCGGTGTTGTCGTCTGAAAACAGTAATTGAAGCAACATGAGTACAAAGGTACTCAGCAAGTCTTACAACAGATCCTACTATACATGTTCATTCTCAAGAAGGTAGTGGGGTTATTGCAGCAAGCCAGCTTTGACTCTTGGCTAAGCTATCCTACGATACACCACTTGTGAAATAGTTTTCGCACACGAGTCCACTAATCACCATCTCAATACCCCACCGTGGATCCTCCCTCGTCATCCCACGAGAGGGCTATCCGCGGTACTCACACTTATCTTGAGGCTTTTAGTAGTATCCATTTACTTGTCTATGAACTGCATAAGCGACCAAGTAGTCCTTTACCGTGGACGCGGCTATTCGAATAGTTTTATACCCTGCAGGGGTGTACTTCGTCACACACGCTCTCACCACTTATCGTCGCTACACGACGTGTACTCGGCAACCTTCAAGCGGAAGCCCAACGTGGGTGTCGGCCACAGCCTACCTAAACACTCGAGTCTCTAGTCCAGGTTTATCGCCTATTTAGGTTCCATCCGCGGGGAGCCGGCCGAGGTTTCCACCTACGGCCCCAAACGATGTGTGCAGGGTTCCCGGACACCAAACGGGCGACTCGGTACACCGTGCCATGAGCCTACCGCATCACAGCCCACCCCTTGGTCAGCGCTGTCCACGGCCTCCAGCTTACTACAAACACCAGAAACTATGTGCACCTCCTGGACAGAGGACAAGGGTGATTAAGAAGCCGAGGGGGTCCATTGGTTTCGGGCCCAATGTGTGGTAGTAGCTGAATCTTAAATCACGCATACAGATCTCAGTTCTTAGGGACGGTCTCAATGAAACAACCCACCATGTACTCCTACATGGCCTCCCATCGATACCTTTACCAAATCGTATTCAACACTTCACTCTCATTATCGACACACACACTTTCACTCTAGTTCATCACCCTGATGAGCCAGACCTGACACAACTCTAAGCGTAGCAAGCATAGCATTGTAGGAACACAACATGGCTCAATCAACTCCTACACATGCTAGTGGGTTTCATCTAGTTACTGTGGCAATGACAGGTCATGCAAAGGAAAGTGGGTTCAACTACCACAACACACAGCAGTTTGAATCGCGTTGTCTTAATGCAGTAAACGAGAGCAGAAGCGAGAAGATGGGTTTGTATCGAAATGATCAATGGGTTGCTTGCCTGACGGAGTGGTGGTGGGATACTGCCCTTCAGTTGGATACTCGTGAATATCCTCGGAGGCAGGACCTACCACAATGAACACATCGAAGCACAATCAACACCAAGCAAGTGCAACAATATGATGCATGCATGAGACATGGCAAAATGGATGTATTGGGCCAATGCAACTAGGACCAGATGGGTTTGGACTAATTTGAATCAAAGATTCAAATTCCAAGTTCATAAATGGCCCATATTAGTGCTTTATCTTGTTCTGTATAAAACAGTAGTTTAACTTGCTTAATCATGCATGAAACCAGTACAGATGGATAGAATGGATTTTTCTGATCATTTTTCATATATAAATCTTTTCATTCCGAGCTATAGATTATTTTCTATGATTTTTTGAAGTTTGTGATAATTTCTGGAATTTCCAATATAAGAATAATTCCAGTAATGCTTTACTGCGTCAGCCTGACGTCAGTGTGACGTCAGCAGGTCAACGGGGTCGTCCAGGTCAAACCTGACGTGTGGGTCCCCTGTGTCAGTGTCACTGTTAGGTAATTAGCTAATTAGGATTAGTTTTAATCTCTAACTCAGATTAATTAGCAGGCGGGCCCCACTTGTCAATGACCCTGGGGGGGTCAACCTGTGGTCAAACCACGCTGACTCGCTGGCGTTTAGCCGCCGGCGACGTCCAGACGCGGCGGTGGAGTGCGGGATCCCTCCTCCGGCGACCAAATGGACGGCGGAGGGTACCTACGTGTAGCTGGGGGCGAACCGCGTCGACTAGTGGTGGTGGTGGAGCTCGGGGTCGCCGGAATCGACGCCGGCGATGAGCCATGCGGCTGCCGGGGTACGGGCGTAGTTGAATCCATTGCTAGAGAGCACAGCGAGGGACATTCGATGGTGCTACAGGTTCCTGGCGTTGCGGTGGAGCTAATGGCTACGGTGGTGCGGCCGTTGGATGGCCGGAGCCTCGTCGGCGACGAGCTCGTGCGGCGGCGCGTACGGGTGAGCTTCGTGCAGTGGCTGCGGAGCTCGAGAGGGAGAGAGGAGAGGATGGGAAGGTGGCCATGCTCACGGCGGTTGCGGCGGAGCGGACGGCGAGGTCGGAGGCGAGCTGTTGCAGTGGCGACGGCGGAGGGGATCTCCGACGGTGAGCGGCGAAGGCGAGGTCGGATGCGAGGCTTTGGGGCAAACGAGCGCTCGGGGCTCGACTTGCTCGAAGGAGTGGGCGACGGCGGAGCTGTTGGACACGGTGGAACGGCGCGAGGTCGACGGTGGGCGCGGCTACTCCGGCGAGGTGGCTGCGGCGGCGTCGGCCATGGTGGGGGAAAGGCGAGGGAGAGGCGACGGGGGAGAATGGCGGTGTCCAGAGGCTCGGGGGCGCGTCGAGGGGTTCGTCCAGCGCATCCACGGGCGAGGGCGGCAAGCAGGTGGCGCCGTGGCGAGCTCGCGCTCGCCGGCGTCACCTCTCTGCCTGCTCTGGCGAGAGCAGGCAGCTGACTGGCGCGGGCCAGCACAGTGCTGGGCCGCCAGGTGGGCTGCCAGGTAAGTCCTTCTGCTTTCTGTTTTCTCTTTTATTTATTTATTTCTGTTCTGTGTTTTGAAATAGTAAAAATACTATTTCATTTGGAAAAATCCTGAAAATATTCTGAGGCACCTATGAAATTATTCTCAACAGCCTAAAAATACCTTCAAGATTATTTGGGCATTTGAAAATATTTATAGAATTAAAAATGCCCAAATGCAAATACTTATGGCTTGTGCAAAAATCCAAGATGGCCTCCAAAAATATGAAACCATTTTTGGCAGAGGTTTTGGCCAGAACCAAAGATGGTGAACATTTATGGAGGGCATTTCAGGTTCATTGAAAAGGATTTAGTAAACCCTAGTTGTTTCAGGGGGGGTGCTGGGGGTTTCTGACATCCCCATTTCAAGTTTCTGTGAAAAATAGACATGATGCAACACTCTAATGCATGAACTAGCTAGGATGTGACAGGAACCCCGAATCCGACATTTGGAGCGCTAGGTAGGGGTGCGTCGGAGCCTCTCTTCTGCCGATTAACTCGCTGCCGCTCCATCGCTTACATGGCTGACGCCCGTCGAGCCCATGCCGAGCATTGGGCCTCCCTCGCCGCTCACGTGGCCCAGACCGCGCCCGTCGGCGGGCCTCCCCCTCATTCTCTGTCACCAGTCGCCAATGCCGCCGCCGGCCCGGCGGGGCACGAGCAACAAGCTTCATCGCTGCACCCCTCCGTGCGGCGTGATGGACGCACGGCCACCCCGTCGCTGACACCGGCCGGTTCGTCATCTCATGCTCGTCGCGGGCCGGCGGACGCGCAGGCCGCGCTACTGCCCCGTCGACGACTTCTACAAAGACTGGCTGGACCGCATCGCTGAGCTTGTCAGCACTGCTGCGGGCTCTCCTGCACCGTCTCTCTCGCTGCCTCCCCCGTCGCCTGCCGCGGGCGATCTATCCCATGGAGCACCTCCGCCACCTCCTCGTCAAGACGTCACCCTCGGACCAAGGCGCGTGGCCCCATGGCGCGACCCGCCGCGCAGGGTGCCCGCGCGTGAAGAATAAAGCTGCTAGGAGGTCCATCAGCCGCAAGAAGATGCTCCCGCGCTCCCAGCACCACCACGTCAAGACCGCGTGCCGCCTACGGTGGTGGCGCGCGAGTACCAAGATCAGGCTCCACCTCCACGATGGGCTCCCGTGAGCACCCGGGCTGCCGTGCCTTCACCCCCGAGCTATGCAATGTCGTCTGGCCGGGGAAGTTCAAGCCCGACCTCTCCACGCTACGACGGCACCCCCGACCCTGCTGAGTTCCTGCAGCTCTACGATTTGAGCATCAAGGCGGCCAACAGCGACGAGAAGGTTACGGCAAACTGGTTTCCCATGGCTCTCAAGGACGGCGCACGCTCGTGGCTCCTGAACCTGCCTGCGGGATCGATCTCCTCCTGGGGCGAGATGCGCGAGCGTTTCTTCGCCAACTTCCAAGGTAGTCGCGACCGCCCACCTGCTACGAGTGACCTGCGGCGCATCAACCAGCAGCCAGGGGAAATCCTGCAGAAGTACATCCAGCGCTTCAACAGCTTTTGTCTCAAGATCCCCAAGGTGTCGGACGAGGCCATCATCTCATCATTCTCTGATGGTGTCCTTGATGTCAAGATGAAGGAGGAGCTCGCCATACACGAGGACCAATGCACGGCTCTGGAGATGTTCAACATGGCGACCAAGTGCGCGAGAGCTGAGGAAGGACGCCTCTCCCTCCTCGAGCTCCCAGCTGCTGACCCAGAAGACAAGAAGGCCAAGGCCAAGGATGTGAAGTGCAAGGGGGTGGCCGTGCTCGCGGCTGAGCCAGAGATGACGCACGGCTGCGACCACCCAGAGTCATCCAAGGGCAGCCGTCCGTTCTGCGTCTTCCACAACATATACAGCCACAACACCAATGACTACCAGGAGCTCAGGGCCATCCACGACGGGCGCCTCGGTCAACGTCCCGAGCGCAACGATCGAGGCTACGGCTGCGGATGAGGCCGAAGTGGAGGACGCTGGGACGACCGTGACCCCCGCCAGGAGTGGAACGAACAGCCTCGTGGGGACCGCTGGCAGGGCCAGTCTCGTGAGGGCACCTAGAGAGATCAGCCTCGTGAGGACCGTCCTCAGGGCAATGCCGGCCTCCCTCCGCTGCCACCACCACCAAGAAGGAACGTCGACCATAACCAGGACGAGGGGGCTGGGGGCTTCCAGGAGCCTCGTGCCATCGCCTGCATCTTGGGCGGTGCTTAGGCCCCAACATGTCAGCGCCTCTTCAAGCAGTTCAACCGTGAGGTGAACGCGGCCGTCCCCAGGCTCGAGGCCACGCGCTCGCTCAGGTGGTCCAAGTGCATCATCACCTTCAGCTCGTCCGACCAGCTGAAGTGCGCGGCAACTGCTGGCGCCCTCCCGATGCTCTGCTCACCCGTCATTAGCAACGTCCTCGTCACCAAGACCCTCGTCGATGGCGGTGCGGGCCTCAATGTTCTTTCCATCGAGACGTTCGACCGCCTCCAGGTGCCCTATGATCAGCTGCAGCCCACCAAGCCTTTCTCAGGAGTGACCGACAGCTTCTCTGTCACCTTCGGCGAGCATGAAAACTACCGCATAGAGCTCATCGACTTCGATGTCGCCCACATCCATCTTCCGTACAACGCCATCCTTGGGTACCCAGCCCTGGCCAAGTTCATGGTGGTGACTCATCATGGTTACAATGTCCTAAAGAGTCCAGGGAACCATGACATCATCACAATCGCTTGCGAGGAGAAGGACGCAGTATGCTCTCCCGAGCGTGCCTACAAAGTTGCAGCAGTCGAGAACCCAGAGGACGAAGGCACCATCTACCCTCCTGAGATTGTCCCCAAGAAGAAGAAGCAGCTGCTCCACCAGGAGCCTCGCGAGAGAGGTGTCTCCAGCAGCACCACCTCAGTACTTGCGCCCACGGCCGGGGCACCTCCCTCTCTCGCATAGGGAGGCGTGCCTGGCGCCCCCTCAGGCTGGGCTCAGGGGCTCGCCTCTAGAGGGCCTCTGACCTAGCCAACGTCACAAGGGAGGCGATCGGGCACCACGTGGAGGCGTGCTTCAGTGCGCGCTTCCGTCAGGAGGGCACAAGGCACGAGGTGCCTAGTGCTCGGGTGTTCATCACCAAGGCAACCGAGGTGCTTCAAGAGGTGAGAGCCATGCGCGGCGACCACCGCCCACCACCTGGCGCGGCTCCTTGTCCTAGCGAGGACGACGAGCTGCACGTTTGCGTCAACATTCTAGGGCTCAACAAGGCCGCATCTCAGGAGCGCTTCTGGCCATCGCGCGTTGGTCTGTGCGAGGGCCCTCCCCACAGCTACGTTCTCATGCCTTTCAGCCTGCCGAACGCGGCTATCACCTCCCAATGCCACCCGCGGAGCGTCTTGGCGGCTCAGGAGGCCAGGCACCAGGCGGTCCTAGCGGAGATGGTGACGGTTCTTCACGAGCCCCCCCGGACCTCCAGAACCTCCCGAGGCTCAGGACCTGGATGGCTCGTGAGGAGCGACCTCTTCAGCACGTGTCTTCAGCGACTCCAACACTTCTTCAGCAACGATGCATCGTCCCCAGGCCGTGTGGGTCTGTCCCTGTGGCATGAATCATTTTGCATCTATCAGAACTAGCTCTATCTTATCCATGAGATGGTTTATGCTGTCACCTACTTGCCTATTGATTGTTGCCCTTTGCGGCCTCCCGCGTTGCTGACCGACCCCTTGCTCATCCCGTGACGGGGGCTACACATGTTGGCACGACGCTTGTGCTCGGGTCCGTCCCTGCAACACTGACAAATCTGAGAGATCGAGCTTTGGCTCGCGGCTTTGCCCCACGCACGTCACCTCACCAGGTCCTCAATGCCTTCATCTCCTCGCGGAAAGATCAGCGGTAGGACAACAAATATGCTTATGAACTATGCTCTATCCACGGACTGACCCGTAGGAATCCCCAGAGTTTCGCTGCAGGAGGCTTCACCGGCCGTCCCCTTTTTCACGCAATTCGCTTACACGTTAAAGGGGGCTTCCGGAGCATCACGTCTCAGGAGCTCTTACTGACTCTCTAGCCCTCACCCCCTGGCCTTGACCACGGCATCGAAACCTGGCATACCAGCGGCGGCTAAGCCTCACTCAAGGGTCAGGACCCGAGGACGGAGAGCATTAAGATGAGCAAGGAAAGGGGAGGCCGGTGCGAGCCTCACCTGGTAGCATCACCGTTAACAAAATCAAGCGCCTCAAGCCCATTAAGATAAGTCATCTATGTGTATCAGCGTAAACCCGTTGCCCAGAATTCTCGACACTCTTAATCTAGCTCTAGCAGTGCCACTCTCCTTTTCGGCCTTCAGGAAGCTGCTTGCACGCCAAAGGGGACCTCTTGAGCATCGCGCCTCAGGAGCTCTTACCGGACCTAGGGCCACTCACCTCCTGGCCTTGACCACGGCATCACCACCTGGCATACCAGCGAAAGCCGAAGCCTGCCTGGGGACTGGGACCTGTTGGCATAGAGCGCTAAGCTACCGCGGGAATGAAAAGGGGGAACAATGCCGAAGCGAGACGCACAATTGCAGACTCATACTAGAAGCAGTGAACATTGGAGCAAAAGAATTACATTCTTTCTTACATACCCCCACGGGGTTTGTCTCGATTCCTCACAGGGAACAAAAGAAGAGAACTTCAAGAGCCCTGGCTACTGGGCATCACCGGCGACGCCGAGCGGACGCCGCTGTCGTGCTCCGAGCACGGCGAGAGCTCAGTGGCAAGTAGCTCTCGTCACTAGACTCCGGAGAATCGCTAGGCTCGGGGGAGTCGCTGGACTCCCAGGAGTCGTTGATGCTGCTAGGGGAGCCGTCGGCAGGACCAGAGGCAGGCTCGGCGCCCGCGCCCGAGCCGCGCAGGCCGCTTCCTCCAGGGCAGCACTCCAGGTGGCGGCCCTCCTCGTCGAATACCTCTAAGGACAACGTGGAGCCGCCGTCGTACTCAAAGTGGATGGCAAGGGCCCCCTCCGCGCGGCAGGGGCGGGCGACCTCGTCCCATCCTCGAGTCATGAAGACTTTGCCAGGGGGGACGACCTCGACCTCTGCCCCCGTGGCCAGACTACAGCACCCGGCGTGCTGCAGCCATAGCTCAAGTGGCCCTCTTGGCGGCATCTCCTCGGCTAAGAACCGCGGGAGCTGGATCCACGTGCACGGTGGCATCGCCACCCACACCATGAACTCGCGCGAGGAGCCTTCGGCATGGGTTCACGGGCCGGTAGCCCATGCAACCTCAACCTGGCCACGACGGCTGTCGCCCGCGTGGCGCGGAGCGCAGCCACCTTCTCCGGAGCCTTGCGCTTGGGCATACAAAGGGAGCGGGAAGCCAGGCGAAGGCCGCTCGTACCAAGGCCTCATCACCTCTGGCCTTCCGCCGGCGTCACGAGGGCAGCCAAGCCTCTTCTTCGGCGGGAGCAGCCACGGCTCCTCGAGGGGGGTTATCCCCTTCTCCTCTGTGGAGAATCTCCTGATCGGTACCATGGATACTACAGCAAGGCGGCGAGACAAGAGGAAGATGAAGGAGCGGGCGACGAGAAGATAGAAATGAGCAAAGGGGCTCCGCGCCTCTCCCCATTTATAGCTAGGAGGAGGCCAACCTCCGGCCTCCACGATCGCATGTAATGATGGTTTTTCACTGCATGCAGCAGGGTCTCGTCAAGTCGAACAGTTGTCGAGGCGGCATGGGGAAGCGGAGGCACCCACGTCCCATCAATCACCACGCGTTGACCGAGGCTGCAGGCGGTTAGGGCCCATGGCGCTCCGCACTTGCCATTTGGCTTCACCTCGAAGCCAAGCTCGAGCGCGCCTCGGGCCCGGGGTCTACTGTCGGCATCTTGAACCGGGGGTGCCCAGACTTGCCTGCCTGCGGCCCATGACGTGGCTCAACCAACGGCCCGGTAAGGCCCAGCTTTAGCAACAACAACCCAAGACCCTCGCGAGGGGCCAAGCCTCGCGAGGCGGACGACACCAAGACCTTCCTGGGGGTGGCCTCCCCAGGCTGGCTCCCGAGGAGCGGAGATATCTGTGCAAGCTGCACCTCGCGAGGTTCACATGACGTGAGCCATGACGACCAAGGCGAGGCGGGCGCCAGCGGGCGCAGTGTACCAGTTTCCTCTGGTGCTAAGTAGGCAAGCGCAGGCGCGGAGTCCCGAGGAAGCAAGCAAATGTTTCCATTCCGGTGAAAACGGACCAAGACCGCCAGGACGGAGGTCATCGCGGAGCCCACATTAGCGTCACCACCAGAGGCTTTTGCAGGCGAAGACTACTTTTGTCAGGATAACTTGTACAAGTTGTCTTCGTTTGAATTTGGCCGTTGTGGGATCCCTTCCCGCCTACATTTGGGAAGAGGACCAAGGCCACTATAAATAGGACTTAGCCACCACCATAGAGGGGGAACAGATCCATTCCACCCTGACCAACTCACCAGCTCATCGAGCCCAAGAACACCTCGCCTCCTGAGGATGTTCTACCACTGTACTAGTTCATCCTCAGCCCTTCGAGGCAATCCAACACAAAGCTGGAGTAGGGTATTACACCGCAAGGTGGTCCGAACCAGGATAAACTGCTGTGTCTCTTGTCCCTTGGGTTCGTCGAGCTAGGCCGTGGAATCGTTGAGCAGGGAGACTGGGGAGGAAGAGTTCTCTGCACGCACCCCAGAGTTTGAACTTCTCAAGCGTCTGCGGAACCTAGAATCCGACAAGCCCCTCCGAGCTTGGATATATCTCTTTATTCTCTTGTGTTTCGTGTTCCTGTTTTTTAGCCCTTCACTGTTTCTTAAATTCCCGGAGATCCATAACTCCTATTGCGCTGAAATTTTCAGACGATTGTTTCCATATATTATATTTCTTGCGGCGAAAGAAGGGCCCCAGCCGACTTACGGGGTGCCCACAAGACACCACTGCACGCCAGGCAGGAGGCCGTGCACTGGTATCTTGTGGAGGCTGTGGGCCTTGATTTGCGTTGATTCCACCTCCCAAAAATCACATATATTCCAAAATAATTCTTCGTAAATTTTTATTGCGTTTGGATTTCGTTTGATATGGATATTCTGCGAAACAAAAAATATGCAAGAAATAGGAAGCGGCACTGGGCACTGGATCAATATGTTAGTCCCAAAAAATAATATAAAATGTTGCCAAAAGTTTATAGAAGTTGTATAATATTGGCATGGAACAATAAAAAATTATAGATACGACGGAGACGTATTAGCATCCCCAAGCTTAATTCATGCTCGTCCTCGAGTAGATAAATGATAAAAAATATAATTATTGATGTGGAATGCTACCTATGATAATCTTGATCATATATGTAATCATGGCATGAATATTAAGACACAAGTGATTCAAAGCAATAGCCTATAATTTGACATAAAGACATCAATACTTAGGCATCCCAACAAACAATCATGTCTTTCAAAATATCAATGCTAAAGAACATTATCCCTACAAAATCATGTAGTCTTGTCATGCTCCATCTTCTTGACATAAAGTATTTGTCATGCACAACCCCGATGACAAGCCGAGCAATTGGTTCATACTTTTTCACGTGCTTCAGATTTTTCAACCCCCACGCAATACATGAGCATAAGCCATGGATATAGAACTATGGGTGGAATAGAGTATGATGATAGGGGTAAACATAGAGAAGACAAAAAAGTAAGAAAGTCTCACATCGACGCGGCTAATCAACGGGCTATGGAGATGCCCATCAATTGATATCAATGCGATGTGTATGGATTGCCATGCAACGGATGCACTAAGAGCTAGAAGTGTATGAAAGCTCAAACAAAAAACTAAGTGTGTGTGCATCTAACTCTATAATGAAAAATTCCCACTAGTATATGAAAGTGACTACATAGGAGACTCTCGACATGAAAAACATGGCGCTATTCTGAGGCACAAGTGTGGTGTTTGCATGCCCCGTCTCTCTTTTCTCTCATTTTTTTCTTTCTTTCTTTTCTTGTTTTACTTTTTTTCTTGGGCTCTTTTTGGCCTCACTTTTTCTTTTTTCTTCTTCTTTTTGTCCATAGTCTCATCCCGACTTGTGAGGGAATCATAGTCTCCATCATCCTTTCCTCATTGGGACATGCTCTAATAAGGAATAATGATGATCATCACACTTCTATTTACTTACAACTCAATATTACGACTTGATACCTAGAACAAATTATGACTCTATATGAATGCATGTGGCAGTGTACCAGGATGTGCAATGATCTAGCATAGCAAGGATATCAAAAAATGGACAAGCCATGGTGCTAGATTTCTTACGATCATGCAAAGCAATATGAGAATGAATGCTCGAGTCATAAAAACGAAATGGTGGAAGTTGCATGGCAATATATCTCTAAATGGCTATGCAAATGCCATAATAGGTAGGTATAGTGGTTGTTTGAGGAAGATATAATAAGGCTTATATTTTATAGAGCGTATCATATCACGGGGTTTGGATGCACCGACGAAGTTTGCACCACGTCTCGAGGTGAGAAAGGGCAATGCACGGTACTGAAGAGGCTAGCAAATTGCGGAAAGGTAAGAGTGTGTATAATCCATGGACTCACATTAGTCATAAAGAACTCATATACTTATTGCAAAAGTTTATAAGCCCTCGAAGCAAAGTACTACTATGCATGCCCCTAGGGGGATAGATTGGTAGGAAAAGACCATCGCTTGTCCCCGACTGCCACTCATAAGGAAGGCCGTCAATAATAAATCATGCTCCAATTTCATAGCATAACGAGAGACTATACATGCATGCTTCGGGAATCACAAACCTTAACACCAATATTCTTACTAACCACAACCATTTACTAGTACCTCCCACATATTATCAACTCTATATCACAAAACAATTGCAACGAATCAAACATATCATATTCAGTGATCCACAAGTTTTATGTAGGATTTATGACTAACCATGTGAATAATCAATCCCCGTTGACTCTCTAAATAGATATAAGTGAAGCATGAGAGTTTAATTTTTCTACAAAAGACTTGCACACGCTCTAATGAATATAAGTGAAGCAAAAGAGCATTCTAAAAATAACGGTTTTCTATTGTGAAGAGAAACAGACAATCCAAACTTCGAATGATATAAGTGAAGTATATGAAGCATTCTATAAAGCCATACTCAAAAGATATAAGTGAAGTGCGAAGAGCATTCTATAAATCAACCAAGGACTATCTCATACCAACATGGTGCATTAAAAGAAAAAGAAAAAGCACAGGATGCTCCAAGATTTACGCATATCATGTGAACAAAACAAAACCGAGACATAGCGATACTTGTTGATGAAAGATGGGATGCCTTCCGGGGCATCCCCAAGCTTAGAAGCTTGAGTCTCCTTGAATATTTACTTGGGGTGCCTTGGGCATCCCCAAGCTTGAAATCTTTGATGGAAATATGCCCTAGAGGCAATAATAAAATGGTTATTATTATATTTCCTAAAGCATGGTAAAGGTTTATTATTCATGCTATAATTGTATTGATCGGAAACTTAAATACATGTGTGGATACATATAACAAATACCATGTCCCTAGTGACTCTCTACTAGACTAGCTCGTTCATCAAAGATGGTTAAGCTTTCCTAACCATAGACATGAGTTTTCATTTGATAACGGGGTCACATCATTAGGAGAATGATGTGATGGACAAGACCTATCTGTTAGCTTCGCATATTGATCGTTCAGTTTATTGCTATTGCTTTCTTGATGAAAAATACATATTCCTCCGACTATGAGATTATGCAACTCCCGGATACTGGAGGAATACCTTCTATGCTATCAAACGTCACAATGTAACTGGGTGATCATAAAGATGCTCTACAGGTGAGGGAGTCACGGACTAAGGGGTCCTCGGGGTGACGGCCCATTGAGTATGGGCCTGACTGGTGGAGTTGTATAGTGACAAGAGATCTATGAAGCTGTGGTGTGCCCTCCAAGTCAAGAAGGCGCATAATCTCTTTTCCCTTATTGTAATCTATCTCCGGTAACCCTAACCCTAACAGTGTCTATATAAACCGAGGTTTGTAAACTTTAGGGCTAGAGTTACATTCATCACCTCATCGCCTTAGGGTTTAGCTCATGTTGATCTCAAGGTAGACCTACTCTGTAAACCATATTATACATCCAATACAATCAAGAAGGACGTAGGGTATTACCTCTTCGAGAGGGACCGAACCTGGGTAAACACTATGTTCGTCGTCCCTTGTTCCCCATCGGTCCTAGATCCACAGCTCGGGACCCCCTACCCCGAGGTCTGCCAGTTTTGGCACCGACATTGGTGCTTTCATTGAGAATTCCGCTGTGGGGTCACCCAAAGGATCGATGGATTGCCTGATCATAGGAGAAGGCATCGGGTCTGGGGACTTCTTCGTCCCCCGGCAACTTTTCGCGTTTGGCAGCATCGTGCTGGACGCCGACCCTACAGCCTGTCTAGGTCAGATCGACACTTTCGCCCCTAGACATCGAATTTGGTTCGGTGGTCTGGACTACGTTGCAGACACACGGGGCGATCTGGTTTTCACCGGATTCTCTTCCCCCTCATGGACCCTCGCCACGCCCACTCCAGTCCTTTTCTGATCCGATCGACAGATCGGCCTCAATAGCTTCGAGCCAGGAGAGCTCCGTTTCGAGCAGGGGCCAGACTCCGCCTCCGTCCGGATACACCATGAAAGCGGAGGACCTATCCTCGACCTTCGAGGCAGAATCAGGAGGTAGAAGCCAAGAGTCAATCTCGCCCGAACCTTCATTTCACGATGCTCACCTGGCCTTGAGCCCTTACGAGAAAGCGACATCCAACGGCCAGGGATCACCCCCGGCCCAAAGTAGCTCGATCTTGAACCCCGATGGGGAAGCTACAATCAGGGACCAAAGCCCGTCCTTGAACTCCAGTGACGGTCCAGATCCCTTCAAGGATCTGGCTCCGCATCCCGAGCATAGCATGGCCAGCGGAAATCAAGGACCGGCCAGGGCATTGAGTTCCCCACCCCGTTGCGATGGAATTCGGCCCGGAGCCCTCAAGTTGGGAGACCCTCGCAATGGTAAACGAGGCGCTAGACCGAATTCAGAAAATAACCATCCAGGAGGACCTGCCCTCCGCCTTCAACAATCAGCCCTTCGGGGCGTACCATAGGGAATTTTGCGTCCCATCCACCACCCATTTGGTAGCCACTATCGATGATTTAGCCGATATGCTAGACTATAATTCGGAAAATGCTGAATACATGGACGGGAGGATGTAGCCACAACCATGACGATGTTGCCCTCCCCCCCGCCACCGGCCACTAGCCGGCCACATCCACCTACGACATTTACATGGTGGACACCCCCAAGGACGGCGGTGACACTCCCAATCAGGAAAGAGGCAAGCCCAGAGATGAGCCGCCCAAACGCCGCAAACAGCACCATCGATCAAAGCCATGCCGGAGCCATGCGAGCAACATGGACTCTGCGGAGAACGGCACTGTAAATAATACAGACGACCTTGCCGGAGACGTAGCCAGCGAACATCATCGTGATGACGCCACGGGGTAGGAGGACCCGCTCAATCCGGAAAACCTCGACAACTCCGAGGATAAGAATTACCTCCCACTCTGTAAAGAGGAGGTCAGTCTCGTGGACGACAATTTCATCGTCCCCGAAGACCCTCCGGAGCAGGAACGGTTCAAGCGGCTTTTAGCCACCGCCTGCAGCCTGAAGAAACAAAAACATAAAATCAAGGCCGAACAGAACACCCTCAACGACCGATGGACTAAAGTCCTAGCCGCCAAAGAAGGGTATGGCCATGATCAGCTAACCAAAAGTTATCCCAAGCAAAGACTACTGCCGCAGTTCGACGATGAGGCCTTAGAGCCAACACGTCCGACTTACACAAGCACCGAACAGCCAGACCGCCCCCTAGAGGGCGGGACAAAGAAGCTAACGAGGCCGAACACCCAGCTTCCCCACCTCGCCGTTAAGGCAAAGATCAAGTGTGGCCCACTTACGAGTATGACCTTCGCCATGACCTAGACGCTCAAGGAGGCCGTACCAGGTCCATCTACGGACCCAAAGAAGACATGCATGCTTAACATGAAGGGTACTATGATTGGCTAAACCGAAACGATAGAATCCGGGAGCAATAGCAGATTCGGAAGGCCGAAGACCTTCAACGCGATATAGCCGGCACCGCACACCCCTTGTGCTTCACAGAGAGGGTAATGCAACACCAATTCCTGGAAGGCTTCAAGCCTATGAACATCGAATCATACAACGGAACCACAGATCCATCCGTATGGATAGAGGATTTCCTCCACATCCACATGGCGCGAGGTGATGACCTCCACGCCATTAAATATTTGCCACTAAAGCTTAAAGTTCAAGCTTGACACTAGTTGAACAGCCTTCCCGAGGACTCTATAGGCTGTTGGGAAGAGCTTGAGGACGCCTTTCGAGCAAACTTTCAGGGCACCTATGTCCGGCCTCCGGACGCTGATGACCTAAATCGCATCACACAACAGCCTGGTGAATCTGCCCGACAATTTTGGAACTGATTCCTGACGAAGAAAAACCAGATTGTCGACTGTCCGGATGCCGAAGCCTTGGCCGCCTTCAAGCATAGTGTCAAGGACGAATGGCTCATAAGGCAGCTCGGCCAGGATAAACCAAGAACTATGGCAGCCCTTACTTCTCTCATGACCCGCTTTTGCGCGGGCGAAGACAGTTGGCTCGCTCACAAAAACACCAACCCCGACACACCCGGTACCTCCGAGGTTTGGGATGGAAATGGAAAGCTGTTGGATTCGGGGCTCCGCAGACCCAAGAAAGGTTCAAACTCTAGGGCGTGTGCGAAGAAATTAACCTCTCCAGCCAACCAATTCATCGCCCCCTCAGACTAGCTCGATGAACAAGAAAGGAAAGGCGCACGGTAGTTTACCCAGGTTTGGCCACCTTGCGATGTAAGACCCTGCTCATGCTTTGGGGTGGATTAGCCTTGCGAGGGGCTGAGGATGAACTGGTACAGAGGAACAACAACCTCACGAGGTCTGTTCTTATGTGGGTGTGAGCTAGTGAGGGTTCGGATCTTGGATCCCGGATCCCCTTCTATGGTGGTGGCTAAGCTACATTTATAGTGGCCTCGGTCCTCTTCCTCCGAACAAAGGCGAGAAGGGATCCCACAGTGGCCAATTTTGAAGGGGGGAAAGTAGTACATCTTATCCTGACGAAAGGTAGTCTTCGCCTGCAAAGCTTTTGGTCGTGACGCCGTGGTGGGCTCGGCGATGACATCCGTCCTGCCGTCCTGGCGGTCTTGGTGTTGTTGCACGGGAATGGAAACCTTTGGCTGATTCCTTGGGACCTCGCGCCTGCGCTTGCCTCCTTAGCACCATAGAGGAAACCTGCTGCTCTGCGCCCGCTGGCGCCCGCCTAGCCTTGGTCGTCATGGCTTGCGTCACCCAAATCTCATGAGATGGGTGCTTGCATAGGAATCTCCGCTCTTCGGGAGCCAACCTAGGGAGGCCGCTCCCTCTGGAGGTCTTGGTGTCGCCTGCCTTGCGAGGCTTGGCTCCTTGCGAGGGTCTTGTCTTGCCGATGCTGAAGATGGGCCACACCGGGCCGTCGATGGAGCCACGCCGTTGGCCGTAGGCAGGCAAGTCTGGGTACCCTAGTTCCCAGAACACCGACTGTAGCCCCCAGGCCCAAGGTGCGCTCGGACTTGGCTTAGAGGCGAAGCCAAAGGGCAAGGGCGAAGCGCCATTGGCCCCAATCACCTACGGGCCTAGTCGACGCATGGCGCTTGATGGGACGTGGGCGTCTCCACTTCCCCATGCTGCCTCGGCAACCGTCCCGGGTTGACAAAAAGACTGGCACCTGCCGCCGAGCCTTCATTGCCTTCTCTTCATCTTGCTCCAGATCCCCTTTTCTCCCTGCTGAGAGCACCCCCAAATCTGCCGAATTTCTTCCTTGAGCTCTTCGTTGATGACGTCCAAGAAGGTGAAGCCAGCCGCTCTGGCCACACACTCTTCCACTACACCTGCGCTGGCCCTCAGTACGTCCTCCATCACCGAGGTGGGGCACCTTGCCGCCGTGCTCCCGCTGACGGCGAGCAACGACAATGAGGGGAGGGAGATGGCGCTTCGGGCCAGCTCCACTAAGTGGGAGACCTTGGCGGGGACATTCTATCCCTTCTTTCTCCACACCGTCTTCACGGGGCTCGTCCCACCCTTCTACAAGTTCTTCCTCACCGTACTCGACCATTACCAGGTTCACGCTCTGCACCTCCAGCCCAACTCCATCCTTCTCCTGTCGATCTTCGCCTTCTACTGCGAGGCGTTCGTGGGCGTGACGCCCTCCGTTGCGCTGCTCTGCCACTTCTTCCCCCTTTGGATACACGACTCGACCCAGTGCTCCGGATGCATCTCCTTCGTCGCGTCCCACTGCGGCAATGTGCTCTTGAGGGCCAGGAAGAAGGTGGAGGGCTTCCGGCGTAAATGGATTCACATGGACGCCAAGGGCCTCCACGCTCGGCTGGAGCTGCCAACCGAGATGCCGGAGAAGCTGGACCAGCGGGCCCATGAGAAGCTCACCGAACCCCGGGCGGCACTGGTACTGAGGCTGATGTACGCGGACCTGGAGTCCGGGGCGCTGACGGGGGCCATGATTGTCAGGGAGTTCTTGACGCAGCGCCTGGCCCCGCTCTAGGCGCACTCACACCCCATGTGGGATTTCAAGGGTGCGCAGGACGACCTCCGGTTACGCCTAGGGAGCCTGACAAGTGAGGAGCTGGGCAAGGCCGTGCGTACTTTGCTTGAGAAGGATCCAGGCAGCCTCCTGGCAGCCTACCTCCTGGTAGCCTACCTCCCGTTGTACCCCCGTGGCGACGGGGCGGAGCTGGCCGCCGCCATGCCCGTCTTCAACGAGTTGGGGATCATGCTGCCCAAGCTCCCCAACTCCCCGGTGCTGCGTTGTCCTCTGGAGAGTGCTCCGAGGAGGAGGGGGAGGAGGACTCGGAGGCGACCATGGACGATGCGGAGGACACTTCTCCTCCATCGCGGAGCGAGCTCCTCCATGATTTCTCCGATGACGAGGACGCCGCCGAGCATTTGTCCGAGGGGTCCCCGTGCTCCACCGCGGTCGCTACGAGGTCCGAGGGCACCCCCTTGCGGAGGCTGAGTCGAGTGACTCCGAAGAAGGGTGAGGCAGCGACGCTTCCTCGGGGCGACGCCCCCGCCTTGTCGTTCGTCGCCGCCACTCTAGGCCCAGCTGCCGTGCACCCGGCTGATCCTCAGGGCGCTACGAAGCCCGCGCTCAGGAAGACCGGGGGCGCCGCGGTCCTGGCAAGAAAAAAGGTGTACATCACTTCTACTTCTTGAGCTTGCGTTGGTTGTTCCCTTGAAGAGGAAAGGGTGATGCAGCAAAGTAGAGTAAGTATTTCCCTCAGTTTTGAGAACCAAGGTATCAATCCAGTAGGAGACAACGCTCTAGTCATCGAATACCTGCACAAACAAACACCAACTTGCACCCAACGCGATAAAGGGGTTGTCAATCCCTTCACGGTTATTTGCAAAGTGAGATCTAATAGAGATAGATAAACGGTAAAGTAATATTTTTGGTTTATGGAACGGAAAGTAAAAGATTGCAAAGGAAGTAAATAGGAAACTAAAATTGTAGATCGGAAACTTATATGATGGAAAGTAGACCCGGGGGCCATAGGTTTCACTAGAGGCTTCTCTCAAGATAGAAAATATTAAGGCGGGTGAACAAATTCCTACCGAGCAATTGATAGAAAAGCGCAAAGTTATGATGATATCTAAGGCAATGATCATGAATATAGGCATCACGTCCATGCCAAGTAGAGTGACTCCTTCCTACATCTACTACTATTGCTCCACACATCGATCGACTCCTGCCTGCATCTAGATTATTAAGTTCATGAAGAACAGAGTAACACATTAAGTAAGATGACATGATGTAGAGGAATAAACTCAAGCAATATGATGTAAACCCCATCTTTTATCCTCGATGGCAACAATACAATACGTGCCTTGCTGCCCCTACTATCACTTGGAAAGGACACCGCAAGATTGAACCAAAAGCTAAGCACTTCTCCCATTGCAAGAAAAACCAATCTAGTTGGCCAAACCAAATCGATACTTCGAAGAGACTTGCAAAGATATCAAATCATGCATATAAGAATTCAGAGAAGATTCAAATAATATTCATAGATAAACTAGCACTTGGCTCTAGGTTAATAGGTTAGTCCCCAAAATAATATAAAATATCATATTCATGCATATAAAACATCCAAAACAGATAATATAATAGCATGGAACAATAAAAAATTATAGATACATTGGAGACGTATCAATCACCGCTGACGAGTAAGAATCTTACCTTGTTTTTGTTTTCCATCCCTGATGCCATGCCCACGACAATCTCCTCCTGGCGACCAAGCTGAAGGCCGTGGTGAAGAAGGGGAAGCCGGGGCCTCTGAGGCGCCCGTCCCCGCCGTACCCGCGAGGGGCGGGGGGGTGGGTTGAGTGCTCCAGAGTCCCCTGTTGCCCTTGCTGCTGTGGCGGCGCTAGTCCAGGCGCCGATGCCGCTTCCTCCCCAAGCCCTCGCATTGGCGGACCATGGCCCCTCTGCCAGGCCTGGTGTTTTGGAGGAGGCCTATACCGCGCTGGACTAGCTCCGGACCGGTCTTCAAGGCGCCAAAAGGTGCGTGGTGACGGGGCGTCTGGGGCTGATCTAGGGGTGGCTCCAGGCCGACGAGTCCGTCAGGACGGTCTGGGGATAGGCCGAGGCTGCCGTCGCGGAGGGCAAGAAGGAGGTCGGCGATGCTGCGGTTGCTCGCGACGCGGCGCTGGTCGACACAGCGTGTGCCAAGGAACGTTGCGACATGGTGGAAGTCGAGCTGAAGGCCCTCCACGAAGAGCAGGCTGCTCAGACACGTCGGCTTCAAGAGCAGGAGGATGAGCTCAAGGCCTGGGAGGCTGCGCTCGCCGACCGCGACGCCGAGCTGGATCAGGCAGCCCAGGAGCAGTTCACGCGGAGCCGCCTGGGCAAGCTGAAGTACGAGGTGGACAGGGCCCAGGCGTCCCACGCCAAGCTGGTTTCTGAGGAGATGGCCCGGCTGGAGGCCAGGAAGAAGACCCTCTATGTGGCCGAGAAGGCGGCAACCGCGGGACACGACGCCTTCATCTCCCTCGAGCCGAGGTCCCGCACGGTGCTGCACTCCCTTTACGGAGAAGGGTATGAGAAACCGTTGGCGACTCCGGAGGATGGCCTTGCCGGTCTTCTTGCCAAGCTCGCCAAGGAGCTCGAGGGCATCGCCGCCGGAGTCGGCTCCATGGTAGAAGGGGAGTGCCGCGCGCTTTTCACTGCGGCCGCGACGGGTGTCTTTAGCCACCTCCATCTCCAGGACTCAGACTTCGGCCTTCGTGCGCTGATCGAGCCGGTGGCTCCTGAGTCCCGCGACGCTGTTGCCGAGGCCGTGAAGGAGAAGGTGAAAGCCCTACTGGAGAAGTTCTTCTGCGTCGACCCTGAGGCTGCGATGACTGGGACTGGCGGCATTGTCGATGACGAGCTTCCCACGGCGAGCGACATTGGCAACCGAGGTGATGGCGGTGCCTCCTCCTAGTTTGACCGTGCGACATTTGATGTGCCTCGTGGAGGCGTGAGAACTTCTGCTTGAATTTGCGAGACATTACGTTTTGTAATGACTTGTTAGGACTCCTTGAATTCCTTTCCGTGCTCGATTTCCTTTCTGTTTGCTTTTAGTGTTCCGCATCGGCAGGGCCCGGCCCCGCGCATACCTCAACCACCATTGAGGCGTCCGGATCACCAGGACGAGGCCAAGGGGTGAGGGGCTACGTGACCAGTGAGGCCCCTAAGTCACGATGCTCAGGGGTCCCCCTTGACGTACGAACAACCCTCGTAAAGGAAACGCGAGCAGCGTCTGGGTTTATCCGGAGCCCTCATACCTTTCCTCGCCAGTTTTTATGTCGGAGGGTCGCGAGAAGACCAGGTGCGATAGACCTGGTGAGGTGGCGTGTGCCAGGCATGACCTGGGCGCAGTCCCCATGCCCAACCCCCTCGCGCGATTGTCCCGTGGGGAAAGCAGCACGGTGAGGCCGGACGGCGGGCTCAAGGGCCCTCCTTAGGTTATTGCAGCCGCTAGGGTGCCCTCAGTTGTTTATTCACTAGCGCGGAGCATGGTGCTTCCACTCTTGCGTGGGCATAGCCGCTCCTCGACTGTGTCGTCCGCCAGTGCGGAGCATGGGGCTTCCACTGGTGCGTGGGTGGGAGCTCCCTCTAAGGGGAGACTCCGGGGCGTGTACAGCCCCGTCCTGACACGTGGCTTGCACGGCAGGACTGGAGGAGCTGTATATGGGCATCCTTGAGCCAGCGCGGGACTCACGGAGCCCTACCTCAAGGTGGGTTGAGCCTGAATTTTTGGTTCATAAACATTTGTAAGGGTCCTACGAGATGGTCAGGGGACCTGCGCCAAGTGAATCTCCAGAGGATATCACATGAGAAGGCCAATCACTAACGACCCTAGGAGGTGACGTGAATGGGGCCGGCCCGCCAGACAGAGCTCAGCCATTGGGTTTATCAACGCTGCAGGGACGGACCCGAGTACAGACGCTGTGCCGAGTCTTCTCATGCAATGATACTAAAGAAAGACAGCCGGCGCGTGGCTCCCGCGGCGGCGAGTGATACGTCTCCAACGTATCTATGATTTTGGATTGTTCCATGCTATTATATTATCTGTTTTGGATGTTTAATGGGCTTTATTATACACTTTTATATTATTTTTGGGACTAACATACTAACCCAAGGCCCAGTGCAAATTGCTGTTTTTTGCCTATTTCAGTGTTTCGCAGAAAAGGAATATCAAACGGAATCCAAACGGAATGAAACCTTCGGGAGAGTGATTTTTGGAACAAACGTGATCCAGAGGACTTGGAGTGGACGTCAAGAAAGAAGCGAGGAGGCCACGAGGCAGGGAGGCGCGCCTGCCCCCCTGGGCGCGGCCCCCACCCTCGTGGGCCCCTCACAGCTCCACCGACCTACATCTTCCTCCTATATATATCCATATACCCCGAAACCATCCAGGAGCACCACGAAACCCTATTTCCACCGTCGCAACCTTCTGTACCCGTGAGATCCCATCTTTCCAGCGCTCCGCCGGAGGGGGAATCGATCACGGAGGGCTTCTACATCAACACCATAGCCTCTCCGATGATGTGTGAGTAGTTTACCTCAGACCTTCGGGTCCATAGTTATTAGCTAGATGGCTTCTTCTCTCTCTTTGGATCTCAATACAAAGTTCTCCTCAATCTTCTTGGAGATCTATTCGATGTAACTCTTTTTGCGGTGTGTTTGTCGAGATCCGATGAATTGTGGGTTTATGATCAACATTATTTATGAACAATTTGAATCTTCTCTGAATTCTTTTATGTATGATTTGTTATCTTTGCAAGTCTCTTCGAATTATTAGTTTGGTTTGGCCTACTAGATTGATCTTTCTTGCAATGGGAGAAGTGCTTAGCTTTGGTTTCAATCTTGCGTTGCTCGATCCCAGTGACAGTAGGGGAAACGACACGTATTGTATTGTTTCCATCGAGGATAAAAAGATGGGGTTTATATCATATTGCTTGACTTTATCCCTTTACATCATGTCATCTGACCCTATTGGTTCACAGTTGTAGGGAGGAGTTTTTGGCCGGGGGGCCACATAACCCACTTGTAACAATGACGTAACTGGTTTCTTTGTGAGTAATACAAAAGTCAGTGGGAGCCTCTCCCACTGTCATTGACCCTAAAAAAATGTGTTACTCTGTTCTTATGAACTTAATACTGTAGATGCATGCTGGATAGCGGTCGATGTGTGGAGTAATAGTAGTAGATGCAGAATCGTTTCGGTCTACTTGTCGCGGACGTGATGCCTATACATGATCATGCCTAGATATTCTCATAACTATGCACTTTTCTATCAATTGATCGACAGTAATTTGTTCACCCACCGTAATACTTATGTTATCTTGAGAGAAGCCACTAGTGAAACCTATGGCCCCCGGGTCTATTTTCCATCATATAAGTTTCCAATCTATTTTGTTTTGCAATCTTTACTTTCAATCTTTGTCAAAAAAATACCAAAAATATTATCTTACCATCTCTATCAGATCTCACTTTTGCAAGTGGCCGTGAAGGGATTGACAACCCCTTTATCGCGTTGGTTGCAAGGTTCTTATTTGTTTGTGTAGGTATGAGGGACTTGCGTGTGGCCTCCTACTGGATTGATACCTTGGTTCTCAAAAACTGATGGAAATACTTGTGCTACTTTGCTGCTTCACCCTTTCCTCTTCAAGGGAAAACCAACGCATGCTCAAGAGGTAGCAAGAAGGATTTCTGGTGCCGTTGCCTTGGAGTCTACGCACAAGTCAAGACATACCAAGTACCCATCACAAACTCTTATCCCTCGCATTACATTATTTGCCATTTGCCTCTCGTTTTCCTCTCCCCCGCTTCACCCTTGCCATTTTATTCGCCCTCTTTTTCCGTTCGCCTCTTCTTCGCTTGCTTCTTGTGTGTTCGTTCTCTGTGCTGCCGTCATGTCTGAAACTGGGGAGGTTATCATTGATAAGGATAATAATATGGAAAACTTTGATGTTTTTGATGATCCTCTTGAAGATCCTACTATTTTACACACTAAAAAGTTTCGGATTGGTAGCGGTAATATTATTGGGAAAGGAGTTATTCAAGATTTCTTTACTTGTGCCGGTGCCCTGCCCTCTATGGGAGGGTCTATTCTTCATAGAATTAGTGGTCTTGCGGATGCAATATCCTTGCTCGTAGTTGAACTTGAAAGACAATTTACCCATATGCATCCTTCCATACAAAGGATTTTTCTAGAGTTTTCCAATATCGAGCATTCTTCTGTTAAGCGAGCGGCTACTATATTTTTGGCACATGAGTTCAGATTTATAATGAAAGAGGCCAATGAAATTTTTACGCATTATAGGGTGGACGCTGGTCGTCCTCCCATAGAAGCTATCCTTTTTAATCAAGAAGACTTAATGCGTTTACGATCTTTAGATCATGTTGCTTACAATGAAAACCTTAGAAAGAAGGTTCCTACCGATGTTCTAGTTGATAGAATTTGTGAACTCAATGATGACTTTGCTATTCAGCACAACGGGTTAGGTTTTTCTCTTGAACAAAGGCTCATGACTTATTGCCAAAAGAATTCTTATAATGATGAATTGGTTGTGCAATATAAGGGGCCAAAGGACGAACCCATACCTCCAAAGCTTGATCTTGGGGACTTTTGTCCCATTAAATTTAGCCCTTTTGATTACCTTTGCTTGCCACAAAGAAAACTTGCTGCTCAACGTAGGGAATATGAGATGAGTTTTCATGATTTACCTTACCATTATTATGGCAATACCTAGATCTATCCTTGCCTTTATGCCTAGCTAGGGGCGTTAAACGATAGCGCTTGTTGGGAGGCAACCCAATTTTATTTTTGTTTCTTGCTTTTTGGTTCTGTTTAATAATAAATCTTTCATCCAGCTTCTGTTTAGATGTGGTTTTATGTTTTAACTAGTGTTTGTGCCAAGTAGAACCTTTGGGAAGACTTGGGTGAAGTCTTTTTGATCTTGCTGTAAAAAACAGAAACTTTAGCGCTCACGAGATTAGCTACAACGTTTTACTAGAGAGTTCTATTCAGTTGATTCTTTTTGAAGATGATTAATAGATAAATTCCTGACGTCCAGCAATTTATTTTAGAATTTTTGGAGTTCCAGAAGTATGCGTTTGATACAGATTACTACAGACTGTTCTGTTTTTGACAGATTCTTTTTTTCGTGTGTTGTTTGCTTATTTTGATGAATCTATGGCTAGTATTGGAGGTTATGAACCATAGAGAAGTTGGAATACATTAGGTTTAACACCAATATAAATAAAGAATTAGTTCATCACAGTACCTTGAAGTGGTGGTTTGTTTTCTTTCGCTAACGGAGCTCATGCAATTTCCTGTTAAGTTTTGTGTTGTGAAGTTTTCAAGTTTTGGGTAAAGATTTGATGGATTATGGAACAAGGAGTGGCAAGAGCCTAAGCTTGGGTATGCCCAAGGCAGCCCAAGGTAAAATACAAGTACAACCAAAAGCCTAAGCTTGGGGATGCCCCGAAAGGCATCCCCTCTTTCGTCTTCGTCCATCGGTAACTTTACTTGGAGCTATATTTTTATTCACCACATGATATGTGTTTTGCTTGTAGCGTCTTGTATTATTTGAGTCTTTTCTTTTTAGTTCAACACAATCATCCTTGCTGTACACACCTTTTGGGAGAGACACACATTAATAGGAATTTATTAGAATACTCTATGTGCTTCACTTATATCTTTTGAGCTAAACAATTTTTCTCTAGTGCTTCACTTATATCTTTTAGAGCACGGTGGTGGTTTTATTTTATAGAAATTATTGATCTCTCATGCTTCACTTATATTATTTTGAGAGTCTTTTAGAACAACATGGTAACTTGCTTTGGCTATAAAATTAGTCCTAATATGATAGGCATCCAAGATGGATATAATAAAAACTTTCATATAAGTGCATTGAATACTAAGAGAAGTTTGATACTTGATGATTGTTTTGAGATATGGAGATAGTGATATTAAAGTTGTGCTAGTTGAGTAGTTGTGAATTTGAGAAATACTTGTGTTGATGTTTGCATGTCCCGTAGCATGAACGTATGGTAAACGTTTGTAACGGCCTGATTTTTGGCCCTTTCTTTTTCTTTTGTTTTTCTGAGGTTTTTGCCTGAGATTTCCTTTTTCCGTGGCTATGTGGTCTGGAAACTGAAGAACATGCCCTCTTCTTTGTTTCCAGAGTGGCTTGTCATTCCCAAACCCTTCCCTAGACCCTGTCATTTTCATCCTAGCCCAAATCCCAATATTCTTTTCATTGCGAATATTCCTTTTCTATTAAAGGAATAACTCAAATTGCCCTAGGTTGTGAAGCAACCTTTATTTCCATCACTCCTAAAATTCCCAAATAATTCTCATAAATTGTTTGGGTCATATCTTTCTCAAATATGACAAAATATTTCATTTGTCATGTTTATCATCAGGCTCAAATAATTCATTTCCTATTCTGCCCTAAATGGCACATTGTGAAGCAAGTGCTATTTTACTTTTCCCAATTGACCTCAAGCTCCTTGGACACCGTTTCCTGTCCATATCATTGCCACATGCCAAAATGCAACCTCATTTGCCTAGTAATTATTTAATTATGATTTTCCAAAGTTTCTATACAAAAAGAAGCTTTGTGAAGGAGGTGCAAGCTAGGCATATCCAAATGAGTTGCCATTTTGCACGATCCCTCATGTCATCATATCATAGCCCTCCACCAAAGTAGAGCTCATTTCATGCCTCCATGTGAGCTCATCTTCAATTCTTTGATTCTGTCAAAATTTCAGTTTGTGAAGCAAGTATATTTTATCTTGCTCCAATATGGCTGAAATTTTTCTAGGCCTTCTATTATCCATATAACTTACCTCCACCCATTTTGGGCATGGTTCATCAAGCCATTATTCCTCTAGAATTTTTGCAAGTTTCTGTCCAGAGTTAAGCTTTGTGAAGCAAGTGCCACTTTTTACAGCAGCTTCATATCATCATATAACCCCTCTCTGCCAAACTTCAGCTCACAGAGATCAAGTATGTGAGTGCATCATCCAAATCCCCAATTCTGGCCAGTATTGCACTTTCTACTAGAACCACCATCTAAACTCCTCCTCTTAGTCTGATTTTTGGTGATCAAAATCACCTTAGTGTGTGATCATCGCCAGACAAACTAGTTACCACGTTACCTAGCTGGTTTAACCACAACAAGTTACAAACACCTTCTTACTGATTTACTTTCGGAGCTAAGTGCAAATCTCTTCTTTGCCCCTGGACCGATTTATTTCTTCAGTTGGACTAAGGACACCAAGGTCCATCTACTGGACATGGTCGGCCATGCCAAAGAGCGCCGCTTGCGCTAGTGTGCGTGGTGATCATGCTTGCGTCATGGCTGAACGCGTGCTCTGGCTTGTTCCAGCCACTATTCTCGTCTCCTCCCTCCTCGTCTCGACTTCCATTCGTGTCCTGGAGCTCGCCCGTGCTCGACTGCATCGCCCTGCGTCGCTGCTTTGTCGTGGTTCGCCATCAATGCACCGCTAAGAGCAGTGCCCGTGCCATGCCCAGCCTCTGACCTCCATTAAAGCACTGCTCGAGCTCACTAGCGATGCTCCAGAGCCTTCCCTGGGCCTATATATAGGACCCTCGACCCCTCCCGCAGCTCATTCACTCCTCCCTCGCCTCTCTAGTCCACCGGAGCCCTCGACCCCCTCTTCTTTTCACCGGAGACACTACTGGAATCAGCTAATTTGCCATCTGCCAGCTCTTTGCCGTCTGCTAGATGACGGCAAAGAAGCTCTTTGCCATCAGCTACCCAAAAGCAGACGGCAAAGAAACGGCAGACGGCAAAGAAGCTCTTTGCCATCTGCGGGCTCTTTGCTGTCTGCCAGCAGACGGCAACGAATCTTTGTCGTCCGCTGGCAGACGGCGAAGAGAGAGGTGGCCCCCACCCCCCGCCCATTTGGAAAAAACTTAACGGCCCACCACTTTGCCGTCTGCCAGCAGACAACAAAGAGGCAAAAGGGCGGACGACAAAGAGAGGCGGACCGCAAAGATTGCACTACCTAACGGCCCGTACCCCCCCGCCCGTTACTCTGTTCT